>NW_007057079.1:0-977 GCF_000164805.1 Carlito syrichta | reverse complement strand
TGTCGCGATCGGGCACTTGTCTTCAATGAATTCTACTCTGGGAATAAGTGTGCCTGTTGCAGCTGATTCAAATCTTTTCATTTGCTCTTCTTCTGCCCCTCATGAGGCTGACATTTGCGAGTACAGAGGCAAGCAAGCTTCTCTGTGAAATGACTCACTGCTATTGAACTCTGATCACCCTTTTATATTTATAAAGTTTTGCGAGTCACATTTCAAATGGGAAAAATATCAAGAATGGAATTTAATTGTTAATTTATTCGTGGTGGTTGCAGGCAATGGCTCCCCAGTCATGAAAGGTGTGTGAACCCGGGTGCTCCTCAAAGCTGGGCTAGGTCAGTCTCAGTCTCAGCTAATCAAAAAAGGACTCTTTGGGGAATCATTTCTTCACTGCTCCCCGTACCTTACATGTCTTTTATCTTTGCATGCATATAATTAAAGTGTCTCCAACTCCACTCCCTGCACAAACGTCTAAAATTTTTCATCAGACAGCTTACACATTCGTATTCAGTACTATCTGAAGAAGGCAATATGATGTACTGCCAGCCTTCACAAAACTGGTCGTCACTTTCTATCTGTGTCTCTGAACAAGTAAGCGGTCTTTTATTTTCTATTTTTATTTTTATAGGAGTCTCACTCTGTTACCCAGGGCGGATGAGGTATAGTGGCACACTCATGGCCACCACCTCCTCAACATGCTGTGCTCAGGCCATCCTTGTATCTAAGCCTTCCAGGTAGCTGGAACCACAGGCATGCGCCACCCTACCCAGCTAATTTTTAAAAAAAACTTACAGTAGTGACGAGGTCTCGCTGAGTTACCAAGGCTGGTCTCGAACCAATGGAATCACGCAATCCTCTCACCTCCACCCCCCAAAGTACTGGGAGTAATTACAGGTGTAAGCCACTGCACTCGGTGTGAGTAGCCTTTGTAATACTGCAACCGGGTTCTGGCTGCAACACCCTCCTGCAATGCTTTGCTG
>NW_007057078.1:0-780 GCF_000164805.1 Carlito syrichta | reverse complement strand
TATGGTTCACCCTCGGAGAGTGCACAGGCCAGTGAACTTCAGTGAATTCACAGCCATGTGCGCCTTACCACTGTCAATCTTAGAGTGTTGTTGGCACCCCAGAAGGAAACCCCATTTCCATCGGCAGTCCCTCCTGCTTCTCACCCTAGCCCCTGGCAGCCATGGAGCCCTCTGTCTCTATGGATTTGCCTGTTCTGGTCACATCCCATGGGAGTGAGTCATGCAGTGCGTGGACTGAGAGGCAGAGCCACACGTTCTTAGCTTCTGCCTCCCTTGTTGGGGATGAGTCTGTCCCCTGGTGCCTGTGCCCAAGGCCAGCCCTTGTCCTTCTGCCTCCTGACATGCCTCTGATGACCTCATGAACATTCTTGTATCAAACCTATCATTGTATCGAGGTGTGGTGGTGCATGCTTGTAGCTCCAGCTACTCAGGAGGGTAGAGAGGGAGGATCATCGGGGTGACATAATGAGATTCCTTCTTTAAAAAGAAAATGTCATTGTCTGGCAGGCTGGCTTTTGTTTTCATATCTTCTGGTCCCAGCATGTCCTCTCTTTCTCACCTGTGTGTTTGTTGACACAATGGAAAATCATTTGGGCTCATAGATTGAACTAGAAATGCTTGTGTGTGGCTTTCATGTGCACTAACATTCTGCCTTCAAAGAAAACTCATCAAGGAGTACTCAGGGAGAAGCTGGGAGCCCCTGAGAATGGTCTTCATTCTGAAACTTCCAGTCCATGGAGTGTGACCTGAGGTTGACTCCAGCCTGCCTGGGAGGACCCT
>NW_007057077.1:0-762 GCF_000164805.1 Carlito syrichta | reverse complement strand
CACACTCATGCGGATAGACATTGCACAGGACATAAGCCAATGGAAAGGAAATACTGGGTTCAATAAATAAAAACCATGACGTGGGAAGATGCCACTACTACACAACGCGTTAAAAACAGAAAGAAATCTCGACCAAAACCCAAATGTCTTGTATTTCAGTAGAATTGCATGAGACCTGCAGTAGCCCAAACTGTCCTCAAAACGGGCAAAGTTTAGGGTTTCACACTTTCTGCTTTCACCAAAGTCCAGGAAACCAAACACAGAGGCAATGGTATAAAACCCTAACGATTGATCCATGGAACAGAACGAACACTGAGGAATCAGTGGACACATTTATGGCCACATACATTCCGTGGGAATAGGGCAGTCCTTCCACACACACTTCTCAGAAAACTGGATACTCTCATGCATAATCCAGCAGTTCCACGTCCAGCAAAAGCCACAACACAGGTAAGAAAATACAAGAAAAGAAGAGTCTGTGAACTCACGGTTAAGGGTCCATGTCCAAGAGCGGCCTGACTCACGTTCCCTCGACGTGGTAGGGGGGCCCCAGCTCCGCCGCCTGCGGGGGGCCCAGCTCCGCCGCCAGCGGGGGGCCCAGCTCCGCGGTCGTCCCGGTCGCCGCGAGCCACACTCTGGGGTCCCGCAGCGCGGGAGTCGAAGCACTCCGTGGGAGGCCGAGGCCCGGGAGGCGGAACCGCGTTGCGCCTCGGTGCTCGCAGGCAGGATTCTGAGGAAGGATCGCGTCAACCCAGCAGGTCA
>NW_007057076.1:0-736 GCF_000164805.1 Carlito syrichta | reverse complement strand
TTCGAGCAGCCAACAAACACATGAAGAAATGCTCAACCTCACTAATCATCAGGGAGATGCAAATCAAAACCCACACTGAGATACCACCTAACTCCAGTCAGAATGGCAATTATCAACAACTCAAAAAATAACAGCTGCTGGAGAGGGTGTGGTGAAAAGGGAACACTTCTACACTGTTGGTGGGAGTGTAAACTAGTGCAACCTCTGTGGAAAGCAGTGTGGCGATTCCTAAAAGCTCTAAAAATTGACCTTCCATATGACCCTGCAATCCCCCTACTGGGAATATACCCTGAAGAACACAAATCACTCTATAAAAAAGATACCTGCACACGTATGTTTATCGCAGCATTGTTCACAATAGCAAGAACCTGGAAACAACCATGCTGCCCATCAAAAGAGGACTGGATTAAAAAAATGTGGTACATATACACGATGGAATACTACGCAGCCATAAAAAAGAACAAAATCATGAATTTCGCTGCAACCTGGATGGAACTAGAGTCTATAATACTGAGTGACCTCTCACAAAAACAAAAATCCGAATATCACATGTTCTCACTCATATAATGGACCTTGAACATCCAATGCAATACTATGAGAAAATGACGGATGGTACTGGGAAACTATGGGGGGGAGGGGGATGGGATTAACAGTAGCAAATATCTGTCGGGGGATGGGAAAACACTTCTTATCTACAGGGTGCCTGAATGAAACGTCATTGTACACCTAACCCTTG
>NW_007057075.1:0-805 GCF_000164805.1 Carlito syrichta | reverse complement strand
GAGAATGAACATGATCATAGCTTTTAATGGTTTCTCACAGGGATCGAGTGAAATGTGATCATTTGAGGCATGCTTTTTAGTCATCCCCCTCTCTGTGGGAGGCAGCGGTCATGTAGGCACTGAGCACAGGACCCGGACAAGTGACCTGGTTCCACATACATTTACACTGTTGGAGGCATATAATCTTGGGCACGTCAGGTACATTCTCCTTGTCTTCCTGTGGCCATCTGTTCATTGGCAATTGATAACAGAATATCGTTTTGAAGTTGTGCTGTGATTGTTTATGTGATTGTACTCCAAATATAGCAGAGGCTTAGTAAATATTGATATTTGCTTTTCTTTTTGTTAAGGTAATCTTTTTTTTAGGCTCATTGGAGTCTTTAGAGAGCTTTTTTTGGTGCAATTATATGGAAATAACTGAGAAGTAATGTCCATACTTTTTTTACTTGCAACAAGTAAAGCATTTTGCAAAGGCTATGTCCACGTGAATCTAGCTAGAGGCATACTTGGTCTTGCACCAGTGCTACATTTTGAAATGTTTGCTAAAGCATAGAAGCAAAATATGCTGCTACAAGAAAGAGAATGTTTGAACAAAGATGGACAAAAAAGAAACCCACCGGCATGACTCAAGTTTTCCAGGCATCGTTCAGTCTCTAGAGGAAGCTAGAGGAACTCTCAGGCTTTTAGGCCCCCAAATCTTGACTGTCTCTTCGTAGGACTGATCCTGAAGCTGTCTGAGAATGGTACTTGTGCCATACATATTCCTTACTGAACACTAGCTGATGGCGAGCCCTATGATCCAATG
>NW_007057074.1:0-930 GCF_000164805.1 Carlito syrichta | reverse complement strand
GCGCTCACAAACTTATTATTATAATGAAGCAAGTGTCGCGATCGGGCACTTGTCTTCAATGAATTCTACTCTGGGAATAAGTGTGCCGGTTGCAGCTGATTCAAATCTTTTCATTTGCTCTTCTTCTGCCCCTCATGAGGCTGACATTTGCGAGAACCGAGGCAAGCAAGCTTCTCTGTGAAATGACTCACTGCTATTGAACTCTGATCACCCTTTTATATTTATAAAGTTTTGCGAGTCACATTTCAAATGGGAAAAATATCAAGAATGGAATTTAATTGTTAATTTATTCGTGGTGGTTGCAGGCAATGGCTCCCCAGTCATGAAAGGTGTGTGAACCTGGGTGCTCCTCAAAGCTGGGCTAAGTCAGTCTCAGCTAATCAAAAAGGACTCTTTGGGGAATCATTTCTTCACTGCTCCCCGTACCTTACATGTCTTTTATCTTTGCATGCATTTAATTAAAGTGTCTCCAACTCCACTCCCTGCACAAACGTCTAAAATTTTTCATCAGACAGCTTACACATTCGTATTCAGTACTATCTGAAGAAGGCAATATGATGTACTGCCAGCCTTCACAAAACTGGTCGTCACTTTCTATCTGTGTCTCTGAACAAGTAAGCGGTCTTTTATTTTTTATTTTTATTTTTATAGGAGTCTCACTCTGTTACCCAGGGCGGATGAGGTATAGTGGCACACTCATGGCCACCACCTCCTCAACATGCTGTGCTCAGGCCATCCTTGTATCTAAGCCTTCCAGGTAGCTGGAACCACAGGCATGTGCCACCCTACCCAGCTAATTTTTAAAAAAACTTACAGTAGTGACGAGGTCTCGCTGAGTTACCAAGGCTGGTCTCGACCAATGGAATCACGCAATCCTCTCACTTCACTCCCAAAGTACTGGGAGTAATTACAGGTGTAAGCCACTGCACC
>NW_007057073.1:0-809 GCF_000164805.1 Carlito syrichta | reverse complement strand
TAAAAAATAATTACTTCTACATTCTATATCCTGAGTGGCACGAGGTCAGACCAGGTACACCCATATTTGTAGTGTTCCAAAATGTCAGAATTTTACCGAGGCTGGTGTGATCTTAAAAGCCACAAGCTACACGGTGTTCCCGAGGAGACAACGCTACTTCGTACTTCCCTTTTACCAGGTAGTAAGAGCGTCAGGCAGGCAGGCTCAAGCCACTCCTCCAGTCCAGCCAATATCACACACAGTAGATAGTAGTGCACTTAACCAATATATAAAAATCACAGATTAAACATTCCATGTCAAAGTAACATTGGATGTCAATAGAAAATGGAAAGGAGAAAGGGTTAGCGAACCAGGTTAGGGAGAGCCAAGGTGAGGAGGAGTTTTCCCGTGCCGGCTTGGATGGCACATCCACATCTTGCAAGAATATGGGCAGAGTCTCTGGTGGAAGATGACAGGAGCTTTTCGTGGGGACAGCAAGATGGTGTCTGTTCAAGTGGCTGTTTCGAGCTGGTGAAGTCCTGTTCTTTTTATGGTCACAAAGCCTTCTGATGAGGTCTGACAGCGGAAGGGCATATGCCTGGTTCTGTTCTCACCCGGTTGCCTGTGGTGTCTATCGGGTGAGGCAAACAACCGGTCCCTGTTGGCATGAGGTCTTTTAGGAAATAAGATAAAGTCTTTTTCTGAGATGGAGTTACTTGTGTAAAGGGTGCCCCGTACACTCTCCGATATAAAGATCTTTTTCTACATTAAGTTTGAGCTTTAAAAATAAAATGCTATGTTCATTAAAAATTATTGAAATTAAAATATAG
>NW_007057072.1:0-604 GCF_000164805.1 Carlito syrichta | reverse complement strand
TGGTCCAGATGGCTTTCCAGCAGAATTTGTACAAGACATTTAAGGAGGAGCTGATACCAATCCTACTGAAGGTATTCCAGGCTATTGAAAAAGATGGAACTCTCCCCAAATCATTTTACGAAGCCAACATCACATTGATACCCAAGCCAGGTAAAGATCCAACAAAGAAAGAGAACTACAGGCCAATATCTTTGATGAACATAGATGCTAAAATTCTCAACAAGATCCTAGCAAACCGGATTCAGCAATACATCTCAAAAATCATCCATCATGACCAAGTAGGCTTCATTCCTGGCATGCAAGGCTGGTTCAATATTCGTAAAACCATAAATGTAATTAAATACATCAACAGATGTCAAAACAAAAACCACATGATCATATCACTAGATGCAGAAAAAGCTTTTGATAAAATCCAGCACCCCTTCTTGATAAAAACCCTTGAACATCTGGGCATATGGGGAACATACCTCAAAATAGTAAAAGCCATCTACGAGAAACCCACAGCCAGCATACTCCTAAATGGACAAAAATTGGAACTAATTCCCCTGAAAACTGGAACTAGACAAGGATGCCCACTCTCTCCCCTCCTGTTCAACATAGTATG
>NW_007057071.1:0-699 GCF_000164805.1 Carlito syrichta | reverse complement strand
TTGACAGATTCTCTTGGGTTTTCAAGGTATTGGATCATATCATCAGCAAAGAGGGATAACTTGACTTCCTCTTTTCCTATTTGGATACCCCTGATTTCTTTCTCTTCTCTAATTGCCTGAGCTAGGACCTCCAACACAATATTGAACAAGGGGGATTGGTATCAGTTTCTCCTTGTATGTTTTGTAGTATTCTGCTGGAAAACCATCTGGTCCAGGGCTTTTTTTTTTTTTTTTTTTTTCTGTAGGTAGTTTTATGATGAGTCAATTTCCTGGGTTGTTATTGGTCTATTTGGTGTATCTATGTCTTCTTGTTTTAACCTGGGGAGGTTATGTGATGTCAGAAAGTTCTCCATTTCATCTAGGTTATCAAGTTTGTTTCCATATAGGTGTACATAGTAATCTCTGATACTCTTTTGTATTTCTTCAGGGTCAGTTGTGATTTAATCTTTTGTATTTCTGATTATGTTTATTGGGGCTTTTTCTCTCTTTTTCTTGGTCATTCTGGCTAGGGGCCATCAATCTTGTTTATTCTTTCAAAGAACCAGCTTTTTGGTTTATTGATGTTTTCTGATATTTTTGTCTTCTATGTCCAATATTTGGGCCCTTATTTTTGTGATTTGGAATCTTCTACTAAAGTTGGGAATTTGGTGGTCCTCTCTTTCCAGCTCCCTTAGGTGATTTGTTAGGCTTTCCACTTGG
>NW_007057070.1:0-750 GCF_000164805.1 Carlito syrichta | reverse complement strand
CTGATAGACATTGCAGAGGACATAAGCAAATGAAAAGGAAATACTGGGTTCAATAAATAAAAACCGTGATATTGGAAGGTGCTACTGCTACACAAAGCATTACAAACAAAAGGAAATCTCTACCCAAACCCAAATGTCTTGTATTTCAGTAGAATGGCATGAGACCTGCAATAGCCCAAACTGTCTTCAAAATGGACAAAGTTTAGGGTTTTACACTTTCTGCTTTCACCAAAGTCTAATAAACCAAACAGAGAGGCAATGGTATAAAACCCTAACTACTGATCCATGGAACAGAACGAACACTGCGGAATCAGTGGACACATTGATGGCCACATACATTCCGTGGGAATAGGGCAGTCTTTCCACACACACTTCTCAGAAAACGGGATACTCTCATGCATAATCCAGCAGTTCCACTTCCGGCAAAAGCCGCAACACAGGAAAGAAAATACAAGGAAAGAAGAGTCTGTGAACTCACGGTTAAGGGTCCATGTCCAAGAGCGGCCTGACTGAGGTTCCCTCGACGTGGTAGGGCGGGCCCAGCTCCGTCGCCTGCGGGGGGCCCAGCTCCGCGGACAGCGGGGGGCCCAGCTCCGCGGTCGTCCCAGTCGCAGCGAGCCACACTCTGGGGTCCCGCAGCGCGGGAGTCCGAAGCACTCCGTGGGAGGCCGGGGACCTGGAGGCGGAACCGCGTTTCGCCTGGGTGCTCGCAGACCGGATTCTGAGGAAGGATCACGTCAACCCAGAAGG
>NW_007057069.1:0-748 GCF_000164805.1 Carlito syrichta | reverse complement strand
TATAATCCCAGCTACTCAGAAGGCCCAGGTGGGACGATCAGTTGAGGACAAAAATGTGAGAACAGCTTGGGCAACATAGCAGAACCCCATTTGTAAAAAAATTAAGAAATAAACAAAAATTAGTCAGGTGTAGTGGCAGTCACAGTAGTTCCAACTACTCAGAATGCTGAAACAGGAAGATCACTTGAGCCCAGGAGTTTCAGGCTGCAGTGAGGTATGATCAGGTCACTGCACCACATGCTGGACAACAGAGCAAGACCCTCATCTTTAAAAACTTTTTTAAAAATAAAAATTGGCCAGGTGCCATGGCTCACACCTGTAATTTCAACACTTTGGGAGGCCAAGGCAAGAGGATTGCCTGTCCAGGAGTTTGAGACCAGCCTGAGCAACACGGCAAGACCTCATCTCTTCAATAAATAAAATTAACTAGACATGGTGATGCATGCCTGTAGTCCCATCTACTCGGGAGGTTGAGGTAGAAGGATTGTCTGAGTCAAGCAGGTCAAGACTGCAGTAGCCATGATTGTGTTATCACATTACAGCCAGAGTCTTTGGCTCAAAAAATAAAATAAAATAAAATTACTAATCTGTCTGCATAAGCAATTCTGTGGGAGGATAAGAATGAGTAAATAAATTCACCTATATTACTGCTGCTAATCAGTGCAACTACTTAGTCAATACAGATTAACACAAAATAAAAGAGTTGCATATATAACCTCCCCAAATTATGTAACTTTAATATTTGAAT
>NW_007057068.1:0-818 GCF_000164805.1 Carlito syrichta | reverse complement strand
CCCATTTGTAGGAAATAAGAATTCCTCTAACCAAGTTCCATATTTATGGAGATTACGAACATCTGTTTATTTTCAGGTTATACATATCTTACTTTTAAAAACAATTTTATTATAAAGATGTGGGGTACATTTCAGGGATAGGTATATAAACATTGATCATGTGAGTACCATTGTTGATGAGGTATGCCCCTCCCTCCCCAATCAGTTGCCCTCAACTGCCAATCACACCCCCCTGACAGTTTCCCACTACTGCCAATCACTTTGTTATAACATTATAATTATTCAAGGTCTGTTTATGAGTGAGGACATATGAAACTCTGTTCTTTGTTTCTAGTCCAGTATGATCGACTAGAAATCAATGCAAGTTGCTGCAAAGTCTATACATTTGTCCTTCTTTATGGCTGCATAATATTTTATTGTGTATATGTACCACATTTTTTTTATCCAGTCCAGTTTCGATGGGCAACACGGTTGGTTCCATGTTTTTGCTATTGTGACTAGAGCTGCAACAAACATAATTGTGCAAGTATCTTTTCTGTAGAATGATTTGAGTTCCTCTGGGTATATTTCCAATACGGGATATGCTGAGTCATATGGAAGGTCAATTTCTAGTTCTTTCGGAAATCTCTAGACTGTTTTCCAGAGAGGTTGTACTAGTTTGCATTCCCACCAGCAGTGTAAAAGCGTTCCTTTCTCTCCACATCCTTGCCAGCATCTGTTGTTGTTTTTTTATTAATGATGACCATTCTTACAGGGGTTAGGTGGTATCTCAATTTGGTTTTGATTTGCATTTCTCTCATGATGAATGAGGCTGAGCA
>NW_007057067.1:0-739 GCF_000164805.1 Carlito syrichta | reverse complement strand
CTATCTGGAAAGCTAGATAGTTAATTCAGCAGGCTAGCCAGCTGGTTAGCTAGTCAGCTGGCAATTCAGCAGGATACATAGGTAGCTACCTATTTAAGTCAGCTGGCTAGCCACCTGGCTAGCTAAGGATGTCAACTAGTTAAGTAAGTTGGCTAGCCAGATGGCTAACTAGTTAAATCAGGTAGTTGGGTCAGCTGCCTAGGCACCTGACTAGCTGGTTAAGTCACCTAGTTAATTCAAGTGGTTAGCCAGCTGGCTAACTAGGTAGCTGCATAGTTAACTCAGCTGTCTACCAAGCTGGCTAGCTCGATAAGTCAGCTAGTTTAGTCAGCTGGCTAGTCAATTTGTGAGGTAGGTTGTTAGCTAATTAAGTCATCTGGCTAGCCGGCTGTCTAGCTAGTTAGATCAGTGAGTTAAGTGACCTGGCTAACGGGCTGGCTAGCTAGGTGGCTAGCTAGTTAAGCCAGCTGTCGAGTCAGATGGCTATCTACTTGTCAACTAGTTAAGTTAGCCGGTTAGTCAGCTGGCAAGCTGGGTTGCTGGCATGTTAAGCTGGCTCGTTAGCAGGCTGGTCAATGAGGTGGCGAGATTGTTCAGATGACTGGCTAGCTGGCTGGCGAGCAGGGTGGCTGGTTAAGCTAACTGACTATCTGACTGTCCAGCTAGCTGCTTGGCTATTTAAGCCAACTGGCTAGCCTGTTGGCCAGCCCACTAGCTAGATACCCAGCTGTCTAGTCAG
>NW_007057066.1:0-636 GCF_000164805.1 Carlito syrichta | reverse complement strand
TTTGTATTTTATTCTGTCGATTCAGAATCCCAAACATATTTACTTTCAATACCAGAGCAATGAAAAGAAGGAAGCATGTATGAGGGAGTCCCAAGCAAAAACAGAATTATCCTTTAGAAGGGAAATGTTTTGCCGATGTGGAAGAGATGAACCAAAAAACAGCAGAATCGCTAAAAGGCATCAATATTGACGAGTTCAAAAACTGTTTTGAGAAGTGGAAACAAGGCCTCAATAGGTGTATTGCATCAAAAGCCAGGAGTACTTTGAAGGTGACTAAAGTTTAAACATGTAAGAATAAACACACAACTTTTTAATAAACAAATTCCAGTTTTTTGGCATCCCCCTCCTTGTATTCTGAGGTAATAATATTTTAATTTCTCCAGGAGAGATATAGAACCCTCTCCTTTGAAGCCCTAGGAATGGAGATCCTTGAGAAGGCCCCATATTTATGTTTTTAAATATTCTGGTTACAGTCTTGCCTCTATATAGATTAGTTTTTCATATCACAAGCATGATTTATTTATTATCAAATGTCTTACAGCTTTCTATTGTACATCAGAAGAACCCATATGTGAGAATTAATGAATAGATTAGTGATTCTTAACCCTGAATATATGCATACCCCCTACAGTCTCT
>NW_007057065.1:0-604 GCF_000164805.1 Carlito syrichta | reverse complement strand
AATAAAAATCACAATGCGTAGCCAAAGTCTGTCCAAGACAGACAGGACAGTATTATGTGTAATTAAAAAGTGGGATTTGGAATAGAGTTAGGGTTTAATTTTTGTATCTGCTCCTCAATTCCCTATGTGTGTGTGTCTGTGTGTGATTTTCTATTCAGAATTAAGCACAATGGGGAACCGTAAAAATTCAAAACTCCAATAGGTTAGAATGTTCTCAGGACTTTAGAGGAGAGACATGTGGCAAACTTGAGAGAAATACAAATAACACCTCTGAAAAAGCAGTCTTCACTTCCAGATTCAGCAGCCCTGGACTGGGGTTGCTCTCTGATGACAAATTTCTCTGCAGGAGCTGAGTAAAGTGAAGAATGCCTGAAGTGTTTGATTCACTTCTGCTTCTGTGACAGAGGTAAATTTCTCATTCTCACCCAATTTTGTGTTAATACTGGAGCATACAGAAGTACTAAAACAAGTTATCTATTATTTTCATTAGCATTTATTGATCACTTAACTACACAAGCCTGAACTAAGCTCTAGTATCAGGTATCATTCTTTCCACTATTCCTTTGTTAAGGCAAATTTTTCACCATTTACAGAGAAAACAGGG
>NW_007057064.1:0-780 GCF_000164805.1 Carlito syrichta | reverse complement strand
TTAAGTATCTTACTTAAATAGTTAGCTACTAGTGAGATAGCTGCCATAGTATCTGACTTAGCTAGCTAGCTAGTTACCTATCTGACTTAGCAAGCTGACTTAATTAGTTGGCTAATGAGATAGCTAGCTGACTTAACAATTTGGTTAATGTGTTAGCTAACTGTTTGAACTATTTAGTAAACCAGTAAACTGGCTGTTTTAATTAGTTGGGTAATGAGTTAGCTAGGTGATTTAACTTGTTGGCTGACAATTCGGCCAATGACTTATCTGGTTTAACACGTTGGCTGACTACTCGACTGACTTGTTAGCTGGCTTCACAAGTCGGTAGTCTAGTCGGTTAACTAGTTAGCTGGGTTAATTAGTTGACTGACGAGTTGGCCCACAAGTTAGCTCCATTAACTATTTGGCTGGCTAGTTTGCTGATCTAACTAGTTGGCCGACTAGTGGGTCGACTGGTTAGCTGACCTACCCAATCGGCCCACAAGTTAGTTGACCTAACTTGTCAGCTGACAAGTGAGTCGAGTAGTCGGTCGATTGGTTAGCTGACTTAATTATTTGGCTGACTAGTCAGCCGACTGATTAGCTTACTTAACTAGTCGTCTGGCGAGTGAGCCAACTGGCCAGCTGACTTAACTATTTGGCTGGCGAGTGAACCTACTGGTCAACTGATTTAACTAGTCAGCCAGCGTGTGAGCTGACTGTTCAGCTGACTCTAGTCAGCTTGTGAGTGAGCCGAATGGTCAGAAGAGTTAACTAGTTAGCTGGCGAGTGACCTGACAG
>NW_007057063.1:0-750 GCF_000164805.1 Carlito syrichta | reverse complement strand
AGATAATTCCAGAAGTTCGGGGACTGATAGACCTGACTTACAGTTAGACCAGTGTCGACAATTAGAACTACAAAAAAGTTGGAAATTATGGTAGCACGTGGCCAGTGGGCAGTGTTATTTTCCCTATGTGCACAAATACAAAGACATTTCTCTCTGATCTTAGGTAAACTAGTTTCACTATCCATACATAGAAGTTAGGAATCATAGCATTTCTGATCTTCAAACGTATAGAAGGTGTTATACAGAGCAAATTCCCCTTTTTTTCCTTTGAAAAATCATGGTTCTTCAAGATGTATTATTAATTTTTGGACATCGTAGATATTAAAATCTAATTCTTATTTTGAAACATTTCGAAATCCATGCGTCAGTGATAGGAATTTTTATATTAAATTCTGAAAAACTAACTTAATCATTTTTATTCCTATTCATTTTTTTTGGAGTGACACTGCTGAAGGGGCTGATAAGTAGGACTTGGAAAATAATGATGAATAAATATCACTTAGTACCCATTACTTAGAAAGCATTCACTTGCCAAAAAAGGTTCTGGAAATGACCATGGTGCTGGGCTCTGGGGACTTTTTTCAGCAAAATATTCACTTACAGACAATAAGGACATCTCATACTTAGCGAATCTGCTTTTTAGATAATATCCAGGCACATTTCAGAATATTATGGATTACTGTATAAATAACTGGAACCCAAATTAATAGTACCCGAGGGGCTATTTTCAAATAACAGAAATTACCCCTG
>NW_007057062.1:0-1152 GCF_000164805.1 Carlito syrichta | reverse complement strand
CCCTATTCTTTATGTACGTCCTCTTACTTTGTTCAATTCTGAAGTTGCACTGTAGGTTGGAGGTGGTCCTTTTTGCAGTTTTGAGATGTACTTAAGGGGAGAGCTGTGATTCAAAATCTGTCTGCAGGTCCTGGTATTCGCTGACAGGCGTGTGGATAATGTGGAACCCACTTCCCACTGCCCTGGAATCTTTCCAGGGCAGTGGGGCTGTAGGTTTACTCCCTGAAATAAAATGTGGTTAGCAGAGGGGAAAGAATGGAGCAGATAGTGGGTTGAAAAGGGGAGTGGAGAGATAGAGGAGTAAAGGGGGAAACAAACGAGTGTGCCAACAAATAGAGAGAGAGGCCTATACTGAAACAGATAAAAACAATAGACCACCGCTACAGTCGAACCAACTCTCATACAAACAAAAATAAAACATATAGTGATGCTAGCATATCAGCTATCCAACCATCTTATTAGTGTGCTGTTCCTCTATACAAAGACCTGGTTCACAGACAGAATAAAAGAGAAGAAAAGGAAAGGGAAAAGAGAAAAAAGGGAACAATACAGTAGGAATAGAATTAAGTCATTAAACTAATAGAATCAATGAAGCACACTCTGAGACATTTCGTTTAAGTCCAATGTCCTTTCAGGTCTGATTTCTCGTGTGTTATTTTTTTTTCTTTTTCAAGCTGGTAAATTAGTTTGCAGTTAGGGTCAGTTCCCCTGATCTGCTGTGAAGGACAGTTCAGAATAACCTCGGTTCAGAAGTTTGGTTTATGTCTTTATCAAGGTTGTTTCTCCCGTTTCGGTGTTGTTACCTTGAATCGCCAGCAGGTGGTGCTATCTCATTTGCTCGCCCCAGAGGGGGTGGGGCCAGACAGGAACAAGATGGCTGCCTGCCTCTGAGCAGGCAACAGGAGTCCCGCGCCGGGTGGGCAGGACAGTTTCCGTCACAGGAGCGGTGGCAGCGATCCCAGCAGATCTTCCCTGAAGCGGTTTGATGTGGATCTCCTCCGGCCGGGTTGTGTGAGCTACCCGTGCCAGAGGCCGCGGCGGGCGCGGCGGCGGCGACGGCGGCGGCGGCAGCGGCGGGAGCGCTGGTGGGGGGAGGGGCTGCGGCAGCAGCGGGAGAGGACGATGCAGTAAAAATGTCCAGTCCTTGCGATG
>NW_007057061.1:0-1815 GCF_000164805.1 Carlito syrichta | reverse complement strand
CAACTCAGCTATCTCTACACAGTCCTTAAATGGTGAATGCCCTCAAGGTGCAGTTTTCAGTCCTTTTTTTCTTTTCACTCTGCACTCTCCTTGTACAGTTCATTCATCTCATGGTCTTGTTACCTGCCATATTTCTGTGACTTCTGCCTATGTACCCCTAGCCAAGACCTCTCAGCTCCAGGCTGATATGAAGGCTCACACAGTCTTCACGTGCATATCCCAAAGATACCCAAACAGTCATTTCAATGACAAACTTCTGAGCTCCTCCTCAGTGCTGCCTTCCTTTTGCTGCTCCCTCTCTCAAGACACTCATCCACCCAGTTTTTAACCCAGAAGCCAAAATCCAGCAGTGGTATTAGATTCTCATGGGAGGTGAAACCTTATTGTGAACCGTGCATGCCAGGGATCTATGTTGTGCTCCTTATGAGAATCTAATGCCTGGATCCCACACCCCCATCTGTGGATCTTCCACAAAACTGGTCCCAGATGCCAAAAAGACTGGGGATCGCTGCTCTACCATATAAATTTAAATCTGTCGTTTCCGCATTTCTGTCTTGACCTAGCTCAAGTTACTATAGTCTTTCATGTAGACATGATGTTATCGCCTTCAGACTGGGACTTCCGGAAAAGTATTTTTCAATTTGCAGCAAACACAGTTTTTAAAAGAAATCTGACCAGGTATTCTCTCTGCTTAATCTCTTGAGTAAAACTTCACCATCTTTAACTTGGCAAATAGGGTCCTATGGTATCTCTGACCTCTCACAGTTTTCCATCTCCTGTTCTGTGCCCAGCCACACCGAACTGTTTCTGGTGCACAAATACACCCTACGTGCTGCTGTGACAGCCTTGTACTGCTGGTCCAAAATTCCTCACTCCCTGCCAGTGCTTAAATTAAATCCAATTTATCTTTGGATCTCAGACCCAAAGTTGCTTCCTCGGAAAGTTTTTCCTGAGCTGCCCTCTCTACAGATATCCCCCACCCACCAAAATTATCAGGTTATTTGCATACTCTCATTACACCAAGCACCTTTCACATATAGCCCATGTCATCATATGCGAAACATATAACTATTTGTGTGATTGTCATCCCTATGAGAAAGGAATGGTACTCATCTTTTTAAAAAATTAACTGATTTTTGTTGTATATGTTTAATATGTTTTGATATATTTATACATAGTGATATGGTTTTTAAGTCAGGCAATTAACATATCCAACATCCCATAGTTACCCTTTATGTGTGTGTGTGTGTTTATTTGTGGCAAAAGCACCCACAACCTACTCATTTAGCAAAAATCCCAAGTCCAATACAATAATTACTAACTAGAGTCCGAGTGTTGTACATTAGAAACTCCAGACTCATTCAGTTTACCTATGTGCAACTTTGTATCCCTTGACCACATCTCCCCATTTCCCATCCCTGGTCCCTGGTATCTACAAGCCCAGTACCAAATACAAGACCTGTCACAGAGTACAGGGTCAGCATCATTTGCTGAGTGACTAAGTAAATGAACTGAACCAGCCAGATGGATCCACCTCTCCAAGGCTCTACAAGGCCTTCCTCAGTGAAACATTTCCAACTCTGTGCTTCTCTGTATATGGTGGTATCATATTCACCACATCGATGGTTGTATACATATCTTTTTTACAGCACCGGTTGGGAGTTGTTCAGAAGTCTTGAGGGCAGAACCATGCCTTCACCATTGAGTCCCAGGGCCTCTCACGTTGCTGGGCCCTGTGGCAGGTGGTCAGAAGTGGAAGAAACTGCAGTAATCAAAAGGTGAACACTGCTAACTTTACGATTTCCGTTGGCCTTG
>NW_007057060.1:0-584 GCF_000164805.1 Carlito syrichta | reverse complement strand
GAAAGGAAGAAAGAAAGAAAGAAAGAAAGAAAGAAGAAAGAAAGGAAGGAAGGAAGGAAGGAAGGAAGGAAGGAAGGAAGGAAGGAAGGAAGGAAGGAAAAGGGAGGGAAAGAGAAAGAAAGGAGGGAGGGAAGGAAGGAAGGAAATAAAGAGGGAGGGAGGGAAGGAAGGAAATAAGGAGAAGGAAGGAAAGAAAGAAAGAAGGAAGGGAGGAAAGAAAGAAAGAAAGAAAGAAAGAAAGAAAGAAAGAAAGAAAGAAAGAAAGAAAGAAAGAAAGAAAGAAAAAGAAAAGAGCTCCTGAAGGGCTTGGCAAATAATAGAATTTCTTTTGCGTTACAGTGGGATTTTTTTCAAGAGGACAGACCAAAAGGATTGAATAGCCACTATATTTTTCTCTGACACCCAACCTTGGCTTGAATCCAGGTACAACTGTAACACCAAATGTATTACCCACTCTAGAACCCATGCCTCTGAGATGAATGAGAAAGAGCCCTCAACTATGAGGCTGAGCCCTGGGCTGATCTGAGGGTAGGAACCCGGAGCAGTTCCTGGAAGGAGTGTGGGTGCCTCTTGGTAATTGACCT
>NW_007057059.1:0-766 GCF_000164805.1 Carlito syrichta | reverse complement strand
ATAAACTCAAAAAGGCAGTCGACGAGGATGCTACTTTTGTTTTCAGGACACATGTCCTCTCCTGTGTGTCTCATGACACCTGTTAAGTGACCAGCAGGGAAGGATGGAGGAAGAGCCCCTTGCCTCAATTGTCCACATCCACACCCCTCAAGGGTCAGTTTTTGGGCAAAACAATATTCCACTCACACAGTTCGTTTTAGAAAATGTCACGTTTTCTCTGCTGCATTGTTCCCTGAATGTTTGATGCGTTGACACCACATTCTGATGGCATTGCCTTCCATGAGTCTTAGTGATGTTGGGATGGAATGAGGAGGGCAAATGCTGTCCTAAGGATGAGCAGTGATGGCCACCAGGGACAGGCATCCTGGGCAGTGGGTGGCTGAGGATGAGCCCAGATATCTCACCATCTGTTTGCTGGTGTGCTCCCCCTGTCTATTCTGTCTGAGACAGGCTATCTGAGTATGGCATTGACCCAAAAATCTCAATGCAGAATGAATTATCATGGGAAATATGCCTTAATGCTAAAGCACTGAAGAAACTGATATATTTATTATTTTATTTTAAAAAATTATGTTTAGCCAGGCTCGGTGGCTCAGCCTGTAATCCCGTGCCTTTGGGAGGCTGAGGTGAGTGGATTGCCTGAGCCCACAGGTTCGAGACCCGCCTGGGCAGCGAGACCTCATCTCTACAATAAATCAAAAAATCAGACAGGCGTGGTAGTGCATGCCTGTAATTCCGGCTACTTGGAAGGCTGAGGTGCAAGAAT
>NW_007057058.1:0-822 GCF_000164805.1 Carlito syrichta | reverse complement strand
TCAGGTCGAAGGTGAATCTATTTAACTTATAGTGATAGTAAGTCAGATAGTGTGTAATGATGCAATGTAAATGCAGAAATATAACACAGATATGCCAAGCTCAGGGCTCAACCTGTCATCCCAACACTTTGGGAGGCTGAGGCGAGTGGATCGCCTGAGCCCACGGACTAGAGACCAGCCTGGGCAATTTGATGAGACCTCATCTCTACAATAAATAAAAAAATAGCCAGGCATGGCCACACATGCCTGTAGTTCCAGCTACTTGGATGGCTGAGTTGGAAGGGTCACCTGACTTCAGCAGGTCGAGGCTGCAGTGGCCGTGAGACTCCAATTCAAATTTTAAAAAAAGAAATATAACACGGATAATCTATGACAGTGAATCTAGTACTGGTTGAGAACAAATCAGACACTGAGTAAACAAAATATAATCCAAAGAGAAAATTAGAAGTGTTTATTGATAATCCAGGTGTCAAGGTATTTCCAAATGATCCTCAAAGTATAAGTTAAGTTGTTGGACTATTTATTGGAGATGATTTTATAGAAATGATCTCAGCTCAAACTTGTATTATAATCAGATTCACCACAGATTCAAATGGCCAAAGAAATTTTTAAAAAGTGGAGCAATACTACAGTGTCCGAGATGAAAAAAAATTCTAGCATTAAGTATTTTGATGGGACTAGTGAAGAAGACCATGGTACATAATTATTGGTCAACATGTCCTTCAAGTATAACATTTTGCTTTTCAAAATTAATGACACAGGCTGGGCTCAGTGACTCAGCCTGTCATCCCAGAACTTTGGGAGACCGAGGCAAGGTGGATG
>NW_007057057.1:0-909 GCF_000164805.1 Carlito syrichta | reverse complement strand
GTTCCTGAATACCGCAAGGCCAGAATTTACCCAGTCTTGCTGGTTATGTTATAACATCCAGCCCCCATATTATGAAGGAATTGCAGTAATGGGGAATCATACAACTGAGTGTAATTCCAGTCCTTGTAGATGGCAGCCGGCAACTCAGGGGCTCACTCTCCAATCGGTAAAGGGCCAGGGACTATGCATAGGCCGCCCCCCACCAAAATTTCAGTCCCTATGCAATGCTACACTGCCTGTAACCAGCTCAGACTATTACCTGCTCCCTGGAGACGGCTGGTGGACCTGTACCACAGGTTTAACTCCTTGCTTCCATGGACAGGTCCTAAGCCAAACCAGGGGGGGCTTTTGTGTGTTAGTCCAACTGCTCCCTAAAATCCTCTACCACACTGATGAAGACATACTCCACTGGTATAGCAACAGTACCCACCAGAGAAAGAGGAGGGAGCCAGTTACCGCCATTACCCTGGCAGTCCTCTTTGGACTCAGACTGGCAGGAACAGGGACGGGTATAACCTCCCTAGCAGCACAGAGCCACCAATATGATGGCCTCAGGGCTGCTATAGATCAAGACATTGAAAGAATAGAGACCTCCATTTCTCATCTTCAAGATTCCTTAACCTCCTTATCTGAAGTGGTCTTGCAGAATCGTATTCTGCAATTAGTATTCCTGCATCAGGGTGGACTGTGAGCTGCACTAGGAGAAGAGTGCTGCTTCTATGCAGACCATTCGGGTGTCATTAAAGAATCCATGGCCAAAGTCCACGAAGGCTTAGCCAAACGGAAATTAGAACGAGAACAGAGACAAGGATGGCTTCAAAGTTGGTTAAACTACTCACCTGGGTTAACCACACTATTGTCTGCTTTAATAGGCCCCGCAATCATACTCTTGTTGTTGCTAAACTTCGG
>NW_007057056.1:0-794 GCF_000164805.1 Carlito syrichta | reverse complement strand
GATGATGGACATGTGCGGGGACTTATTCCAGATTTCATTATGCAAAAAGCATGTGGACAGTAGCGACGTACACCAAGAGACCAAAAACCAAAGCAATCTGAGACCTTTATTCCTGCCTGAAACTCTTCCCCATATTTGATGAACTCTTTGAATAGGATTCGTGGTGAAACCTGATATCTCCAGTGGGATCCCTTGACAAAACATCTCTCCTCAGATTCTTGTCTCCCTTCTCTTAGCACTGGAGTTTCATATGAACTTTGACCATTTTCCAGCACTCCCCCATCTCTATTTTGTCATGTTTGAGTGGAGGTTTCTTACTGTTTGGGTTTGGCATCTACTGAGTGTTTATCAAGTTTTTACATATGTTGCAAGATTTTAAACAGTAACACTACAAGAAGTTAAAAATCTGCTAGAATTGAAGAGGGGTTTGAATTGTTGGATTCAGAATTAGTAGGAATGAAAACAAAGCAATCAAGGAGTGCAGAGAAGGCTCATTACAGGTGAATTGAACTCTGGAGAAAGACTTATTGCTGTGTAATTGGACTGGGGACAGAGAAAAGAGAGCATGTAGAGGCACTTTTGACTGTGGCCTGTGTTCTGTGTTATTATTCCTGTCTCCACATCTAAAGAAAGAATTTTTGAAATGCGGTGTGATGTGATATAAATTCAACTGAAGGCTATGGGTGCTTGGTAGATGTCATCTATCTATCTATTTTCCAAGTTTTTATTTCTTGAACTGAACTTTACTGCATTTGTGACTGGAAAAACTTTCTCCATTTATGCACATGTGGATG
>NW_007057055.1:0-898 GCF_000164805.1 Carlito syrichta | reverse complement strand
CAGACTTGATTTGGTCAGAATATACCTTGTCATGTGTTCCCTTTTCTTCAATTCACTACTATCTTTTCTCTTTTGAACCAAAATTGAGCTGGGTGCTATGAGGCAACACAGTCCCACTGACTGGTTCAGTTCCTCTGAATAACAACATGAGGAAGCTTTCCACAGGAGCAAGGAGGATTTGTTAAGGCTACTAAATGTTACAAAGGACGGTTGGAGATGCGCTCCCGGTGCCAACACCAAGACAAAAGGCAAGGAATGAAATCACCATTAACAGCAAGGGATCCTGATGAAAGAGATGCTGAAATGGTAACCCTTCACTCGATCCACATCCTCCTAGCCAAGTCATGGCCCACTGCATAGGACAGTGGGTATGTGACTTCTACCTTTGAGCCTCTCTCTTCCACACCGAAAGGCACATTTCATAAACTCCTTCAATGTACTGTTGGAGAGCAGGAATCTGCTAAACTGTGTTTGTTCACTTTTGGATTCAGGTTTAAATTGTTCACTTTTGAGTACATAAATTTTACAAAAAGTGAAAAGTGTTGGAAAAACATGGGAGGAGGAAGACAGGTCAGAAAGAAGAAGATGAAGCATATATCTACGATGTTTTGATATCCCTTAGCTTAGATTCCCCCCATCTCCACAATTGTACAGGGTAGATTGAGATAACTGCTGTTACCTGGCACAGAGTACAACAATTTTTATGGAAATTACTGCATGTTTTTTCATCTGAATATAATTTACACTTGGAAATTTGAATTTCATATTTTGGTTGTCGAAGACTTTGGTTGTCCACCATTTAAGGCAAAGAAGCATTCATCATTAATAACTAGCAGGTTTCAGTAAAATGTTCTCAAGGCCATGGTTCCACTCCAGCAAATAACAGTTCACATTTCTC
>NW_007057054.1:0-682 GCF_000164805.1 Carlito syrichta | reverse complement strand
TTTAATTATCTAGCTGACTAGCTAGCTGACTAGCTAGCTGTCTTAACTAGCTATTTGACAAGCAATGTGACTAGCTAGCTGACTTAACTAGCTAGCTGAATAGTTAGCTGACTTGCTAGCTGACTTAACTAGCTAGTTGGCTAGTTAGCTGACTTAACTGACTGACAAGCTAGCTGACTGCATAGGTGGCTAGCCAGCTGTCTTAACTAGCAGGCTACCTCGTTGGCTAGATTGCTAGCCAGCTGGATTAACTAGCTAGCTACCTGGATGGCTAGCTGTATTGGCAGTCTTGCTAGTTAGCCAGCGGACTGGCCACCTGGCTAACCAGCCAGGTTTAATAGCCAGCCGTCTGGCTGGACAGTGGGATAGAAAGCTGGCTTAACTAGCCAGATACCCTGGTGTTCAGCTGCCTAACTTGCCGGCTTAATTATCTGGCCACCTAACTGAACATCCTGCTAATCAGCCATCTTAACATGACAACCACCAAGCTAGCCAGCTGGCTAACCAGCTGACTTAACTAGCCAACTTAGTTAGATAGCCATCCGACTACCCAGCTTGCTTTACTAGCTAGTCAGCTAGCTAGCAAGTTGGCTAGCCAGCTCACTTAACTCGCTGACTTAACTAGCTAGTCAGCTTTCTAGCCAGCTGAATTAATTAGCTAGCTGCCTACCTAGGAAGGTGG
>NW_007057053.1:0-804 GCF_000164805.1 Carlito syrichta | reverse complement strand
TCCATTTAGGAGTATGCTGGCTGTGGGTTTCTCGTAGATGGCTTTTACTATTTGAGGTATGTTCCCCGTATGCCTAGATGTTCAAAGGGTTTTTATCAAGAAGGGGTGCTGGATTTTATCAAAAGCTTTTTCTGCATCTAGTGATATGATCATGTGGTTTTTGTTTTGACATCTGTTGATGTATTTAATTACATTTATGGTTTTACGAATATTGAACCAGCCTTGCATGCCAGGAATGAAGCCTACTTGGTCATGATGGATGATTTTTGAGATGTATTGCTGAATCCGGTTTGCTAGGATCTTGTTGAGAATTTTAGCATCTATGTTCATCAAAGATATTGGCCTGTAGTTCTCTTTCTTTGTTGGATCTTTACCTGGTTTGGGTATCAATGTGATGTTGGCTTCGTAAAATGATTTGGGGAGAGTTCCATCTTTTTCAATCGCCTGGAATACCTTCAGTAGGATTGGTATCAGCTCCTCCTTAAATGTCTTGTAGAATTCTGCTGGAAAGCCATCTGGACCAGGGCTTTTTTTTGTAGGAAGTTTTCTTATTACGTGGTCGATTTCCTTGATTGTTATTGGTTTATTTAGGGTCTCAATTTCTTCTTGTTCCAACCTAGGTAGGTTGTGTGATGTCAGAAAGTCTTCCATTTCCTTCTGGTTTTCAAGTTTGTTTCCATACAAGTGTACGTAGTAGTCTCTAATGATCTTTTGTATTTCTTCAGGGTCAGATGTGACTTCATCTTTTGAGTTTCTGATTATGCTTATTTGGTTTTTTTCTCTTTTTTCTTGGTCAGTCTAGCG
>NW_007057052.1:0-2685 GCF_000164805.1 Carlito syrichta | reverse complement strand
GTGACGCCTGATTCTCCCTGTTTTTCAGCGTGTATTATCGTACATTGAATGCAAAGGCCTAGCAGAGCTGTATGCAACGTTTCCTGTATACAAAGTGCACAACTCCATGGTGCCACACTGAGCGACATGACCGGTTCGCTGTCATCTTTGGGAAAGCATGATTTGTTCACCTACTGAATTCTAAAGTGTTTTTTGATTTGACCTGTCCGTCTCCTATCCAAAGCCATTGCTCTTCCGTTGGCATTTACGAGGAAGAGCTGACAGGCTTGGCTTGCTGGCTGTGAGTGTGCATCAGCTTGGGGAATGCTGTGTCAAATGTTTACTGCATTGTGATGTATTTTCCAGTAGTTTGATTCTTGTGTGCTGTACGGTGTAATACACGATTCTCAAGGTACGGCTTGAATGAGCATAGCCGAGCATGTTATGTCGATACTTCACATGTAGGAATGAGCATGTCAATGGTGTCAGACTGAGTGAAATGAGTGCTACACACTCACTTGTAGAAAAGCAGTGCTTGCCTTCTGTTTGAGCCCTGAAACGTTTTACCCCTTGGCGTTTCTCTAGGCTAGGAAATGCAGTCACTCTCGCGTTGGCCTTGCTGAATAAGCGTAGACGGCCTCTGTGAGGCTTGTTGTGCATGTGCATCTTCCCGGGGAAGGAGCTTTTCAAAATGTGCAGCGCTCTTTAGGGGCTATCTATGTTATTCTCACTTGGTGCATGCTGCAACACATGAGTCTGAGTCTCGCGGTTTTCTTCTCATTTGGACTTCGGCTGTGCAGAGCGCCTCTGTTTGAACTAAGAGTTCTCTCATGGGACACGCTTTGCCCATGTGCAGCTCTACGCTGCCACCCAGGGGGCGATGGGAACCCCACAGTGGAGCAAGAAGGCATTACTTGGTGAATTCCCTGGGTGCATTCTGAAATGTTTCTCCCTTTCAAATTTTTGTGTGGGAGGATACACAATTGCTCTGCCAAACGCATTGACGGAAAAGAGCTGACTGCCTTGGTGGTGCTTGTTTTGAATGTCCGTCTCCCTTGGAAAGTGCTGTGTGAGAAGTGTGCTGCACTGTGAGGTTCTGGCACTGAGTGTGCGTGCTGTCATTCCTCCTTCCCACTTGTTCCCTTTCGTGTATCTTACGCTCTACAGGGTGACTGCTTTGGCGTGCGGCTTGTCAACCTCTCCCATGCGGGAATGCTCATCTCCCCTGTGCCACAATGAGGGATCTGAGACATTCACAGTTACTTGTGGGAAGGCATTATGTGTGACCCGGGGGAATTCTGAATTGCTCTTTCTTGACACCTTCTCCTGTCAGGGAAGGCAATGAGACTGTGGATTGCTGGTGGGAGTGGCCTTTCTTAGGCCTGGGGTGCACGGGCACCTTCCTGGCTTAAGTCTGTGCCCAATGTGTGCTGCAGTGTCACCTCTTTGCTGTGACTATTATTCTTCATTGCCGCCTGCTGTAATACCTCATTCTCACTCTTTCCCCTTGATTTGTGTTCCTTTCCATAGAGGGCCTTTGCGTACGAGCGTGAAACCTCCGTGTTTCACGGAGAGAAATCTGCAAGACATAGTGCCGCAATGAGTGACACAAGTGCTCCACAGTCACGAGCAGGAGAGCATTATGTGTGGATGGGGAGAATTCTAAGTTGTTTTTCCCTATGGCGTTTAAACCTAATAAGGACTACCAAGGCTGTGCCGTTTTCATTGCTGAGTAAGCACGGAGAGCCTCTGTTACACTGGGGGTGAAGCTGGGTCTTCCTGGGGACACGCTATTGAAGCCTGCGCTGCACTGCACTTCATTGGCAGTCTGTATACCCTGCTTTGTGCGTGCTCTCCTCCCTGATTCTCAGAGCTCTCCTGTATATGCACTATACTAGGCGGGGAGCATTTGGTGACCAGAGTGCAACTTCAGCTGCTGCACTGACTGGATCCAGATCTCCACAGCCATGGGTAGCCAAGCATGCTTCATTCAGCGGAGAATGCTGAAAAGTTTTCTCTTTTGACACGGGCGTCTCACACGGAATACAATGGCTCTGCGGGTTCATTTGCCAACGAGGCCCGAGAGCCATTGTTTGCTTTCCGGAAAACAACAGTCTTCCATGGGAGACATTCCTCCAAACGGCACGTCACTGAATGGGGGGGCAACAAGTATTATAGTGGCTTGGTCTTTGGCGTGACGCCTGATTCTCCCTGTTTTTCAGCGTGTATTATCCTACATTGAATGCAAAGGCCTAGCAGAGCTGTATGCAACGTTTCTTTATACAAAGTGCACAACTCCATGGTGCCACACTGAGCGACATGACCGGTTCGCTGTCATCTTTGGGAAAGCATGATTTGTTCACCTACTGAATTCTAAAGTGTTTTTGATTTGACCTGTCCGTCTCCTATCCAAAGCCATTGCTCTTCCGTTGGCATTTACGAGGAAGAGCTGACAGGCTTGGCTTGCTGGCTGTGAGTGTGCATCAGCTTGGGAAATGCTGTGTCAAATGTTGACTGCATTGTGATGTATTTTCCAGTAGTTTGATTCTTGTGTGCTGTACGGTGTAATACACGATTCTCAAGGTACGGCTTGAATGAGCATAGCCGAGCATGTTATGTCGATACTTCACATGTAGGAATGAGCATGTCAATGGTGTCAGACTGAGTGAAATGAGTGCTACACACTCACTTGTAGAAAAGCAGTGG
>NW_007057051.1:0-811 GCF_000164805.1 Carlito syrichta | reverse complement strand
GGAGGGGATGCATGGGCCCACAGCTGCAAATGTCTGGGAAAAACAGAGGCAAGAAGTTAGCGGAGAGGAAGACAAGGTGGGCGACAGAGTGAGACTCCCACTCAAAAAAAAAAAAAATGAAAACTTACTGTCCATTTTCTTCTTTATGATTAAAAAAAGGTTATGGTTGAAAATCCTCTTGTGCCAGGGAACACTATAAAAACTATGCAATATTCAGGAAAGCACTATAAATATAGCTGTGAATTTGGACCAAAGATTCCCCTGTGATTACTGTATCAAAGTAAAAGCGTTATTTTTATATCTTATTTCTATGGATGGTAGAGTGACTTGACATGACACGTTGTTGTTCTGCCTGTCTAACATCTGTGTCTTTTCCTTTGGAAGTTTATCCCTTTCCTGTAAGAGGACATGCTGGAGGGGCAGTCAATGAAAGAGCCCCATATTTTCTTGACTGGGGAATGGACAAAGTTTAACTCAAGAATTAGGCTAACAAAACTTTCTCCTGAAAGTTGATGTGTGAATAAACAGCATGTGAGCTCAAGGTCCAAAACTCATTTACCCTGATGCTAACACCCAAAAAGACCATCTACTAAGTTTCTGCAGTCTTCCTCACTAAATCTGCCATTTCTTGTTCCTCTTCATGGCTACCAGCTGTTTTTAGGTCTTGGCACACAGAAAAACTTAACATCTGCATGATGACACTGGGGTAGAGGACTAGGCTGGTCACAGACTAGAAGCAATGGACTAGGTCCTCTCTGCCCCAGAGCTTAACCGGTGACCCCAGACTCACATCTCTTACCCATCCTAAGCA
>NW_007057050.1:0-789 GCF_000164805.1 Carlito syrichta | reverse complement strand
CATTTATCCTTTTAAATGTAAATGTCTAAAGGAGAAGGGACCGACTCAAGCTTCAGGAAGTAGCTGTGAGGACAGGGCGGCAGAAAATGACAGAAAATCTGAATATGGAACCGATGCAGCAGCTCGGTTTCTTGCCTTGAAGTGACAACAGCCAGAGAGGGAGTCGGGTGCGGACGGAGGAGCTGGGCGCTCAGAACAGACACTGGCACTAGTGGAGGAGGGTGATCTGAGCATTGGGGTGTTGTGGAACACAGGGCCAGAGGAACCAACCGGCTTTTATCCATTGTGTTTTACAAGGTCTTCACTGGTAGGCTTTTATCTGTTTGTGGCCAGAAGACCTGACTGTGAGTGGTGTCGAGAATGAGCAACCGGGCTGGAAACAGAAGGAAGGGCCTTGAGCCCCAGGCACAGGACTCCGCAGCCCCCTAGAACCCTAGACCGAGCAAAGAGTTGCCTAGTGCCTGTTGAGAGCCCGCAACTCATTTTCAGGGCTGTTGCACCGAGGCACAGAGTTGGGAGGAAGACCCCAGAGATGAAGACAAAGTTACCCTGGAGAGTGTGTGATCTCATGGGAGATAGCACGTAGGAAATATGGTGGGCCAGGAAGCAGCGACTAATGGACATTAGCGCTAAGGACCAAGTGCCGCTACTGGAGGCCATGCGAAGGCATCACAGATCTCTGGGACTAGAGTCCGTGATTGTAGAATCACAGAATACCAAAATGTCAGAATTGGAGGTGACTTTACAGATTAGACAAATTAGTTCATCTATTTTCCACTGAGGAATTGG
>NW_007057049.1:0-401 GCF_000164805.1 Carlito syrichta | reverse complement strand
CATCGCAGAGGAGGAACAGGCACTGGGGCAACCACTATGGAGGAGGCCCAGAAACTAGAGCATCCATCACAGAGATAGGCCTGTCACTGGAGCAAGCATTTAGAGGAGACTCATTTACTAGAACAGCCATCATAGAAGAATGATTTTAATGGAATGCCCAACCCCTAGTATAAGCAATTACTTGGGAATCTATCAGAGGGGAGACCCAGGCTCTTGTTCTGTCATCATGGAGAATGCCCAGTCATTGGAAACCCACCACAGAAGAAGGTCTGTCATAGGGGGAACCCATTATGAATGAGGCTCAGAACTGAAGAACCCATCAAGACAATGTTTTGTCACTGGGGAACCCATTTTGGAAGAGATCCAGTTGCTAGCATATCTCTTATAAAGGAGTGTTAGAT
>NW_007057048.1:0-958 GCF_000164805.1 Carlito syrichta | reverse complement strand
AAAAGATAGTAGTGAATTGAAGAAAAGGGAACACATGACAAGGTATATTCTCATCAAATCAAGTCTGCAGCCATTCAGGGGAGTAGAAGAGAGGACAGGGCAGAAACAAAGAGTAGATTGCCCATTGTGCCTTTGCTTCTAATGTTAAGATGCTGGGCTCTAGCATCCAGTGGCTGTGGAAGAAAAACTTGACCAATCACAGGTCCCAGTTATGAGTATGCTGTCGGAGGATAAAGAAGACTGTTTTCTGATGCTTTAGAATCAGCTTATGAGCAACTTGGCTTTAGCCAAAAGACTTTTCAGTCTTAGATGGAAAACTGAATTCAGACTACTAGAACCTAGCTGGGAGAGAGGGCGGCCAAGCCGGGAGTAAAGGCATCAGGAAGAGGATAGAGCCAGGTCATGTATATGGCCAGTTCTCCAGGTGATAACTAGTCGTGGGTCTTATCATTTTCAGGCACAACTTGGAATGATTTGTCAGTTAACCTGTGAGCCCGACACGGTGGCGTGCATCTCAAATACCTTCCAGCTACAAGGAAGGGTGAGTCGGGGGCATAGCCTGAGTCCACCAGTTGGAGTCTGCGATGCCCATGAGCACCTCACTGCACTCTAGCCTGGGCGACAAGAGTGAGAATTCACACAAAAGAAGAAACAAGATGCCTACAACTCCTCGTACCCTGTTTCTATGGTAAATACCACAAGGCCTGATCTTGACTGCAAATGGTATGCTCTAGAACTACTCAAACTCTGAGTCAACTGAAACCCTTTCCCCCTCCTGTCTGTGCGGAGACCTCTTGGAAGCTGCTGACTCGGTCTCGATCCCTCAGTCCTCAGAAATTCCCCAGATTTCTGCATCTTGCTCTGGGTCCTGCCAGTTCTGTTCAACCCTTGCTTTCCTCAAGGGCTAGGGCAGGCAAAGGTCTGTCCGACTCATCGATGAAACTATATCCTCACGATG
>NW_007057047.1:3751-4505 GCF_000164805.1 Carlito syrichta | reverse complement strand
AGTAGCCAGAACACACTAACACACCAGGCTAATTTTAGATTTATTGTAAGATGAGGTCTTGTCAAGTGGCCCAGCCTTGTCTCAAACCCTTGGGCTCGGGCAATCCACTCACCTCGGTCTCCCAAAGTGCTGAAATTATAGGCAGGAGTCACAGCTCCTGGCCTTTATTTACATCTTTAATCCATTTAGATTTGATTTTTGTATATGGTAAAAGATATATTGGTGTATATATATGGTGTATTCTTCTGCGTGTGGATATCCAGTTATTACAGTAGCACTATTTATTGAAGAGACTCTTCTTTCATCAATGTGTGTTCTTAATGTCTTCGTTGAAAATCAATTTGCTGTCATTCATTTACTTCTGTGTTCTTTATTCTGTTCCTTTTTCATTTTTATTTTTATTTTTTCAGTTGGAGTCTGCAGCTCAGACTGGAGTTCAGTGGCACACTCACGGCCACCCCAGCATCGAACTGCTAGGCTCCAGTCATCCTTCTGCCTCTGCCATTCAAGTAGCTGGAACTATAGGCATGCGCTTTAGCCTGGCTAATTTTTTATTTTATTGTAGAACTGAGGTCTCACCAAGTTTTCTAGGCTGGTCTCAAACCTTCTGGCTCAGGTAATCCACTCACTTCGAGTTCCCAAGGTGCTGGAATTACAGGCTGAGCCACGGAGCCCAGCCTGTTCCTTTTTTTTTCTATGGGTCTATTTGTATGCCATACCACCCTGTTATGGTTACTAATATTGAAATCTTTTC
>NW_007057047.1:0-2185 GCF_000164805.1 Carlito syrichta | reverse complement strand
GTGACAGTCTTACACAGAAATAGAAAAGAAACATCCTAAAATACATGAGCCCACAGAATATTTCAAATTGCCAGAGCAATCTTAAAGACTTTTTACATATTATCCACTTTATTTTTAACATTAATTTTAATAATAAATTAATATTTTATTAATATGAAATCTGAGGTATGTATGCTATTATTTGAGAAATTAAATATTATATAGATATGTGTTTAAAGCCAATAGGTGATTGTGAGTGAGTGTATGTGTACATGGTCTGTTTCTCTGATCCATGTCTCTATTGAGCAAAAGGAAATGCCCTGAGAGTTAAATAACTATTAGGATGCATCTGAATAGCAACATTAACTGAAGTGTGTGTGTGTGCATGTGTGTGTACACACTTATAAAAGAAATAAAGAATCAAACTAGCGTAGTTAAGAAATTTGAGAATTGTTCCTTCAATTCCTAGGAGAAAACTTGTTAGAAATTACTTGTCATCAACTCCTACATCAGATATTATGAAATTAGGGCTCATGGATTCATTTGTGTAAGAGTATCAGGGGGTTGTCTGAACCCCCCTCACCAGTAATGCATTTCATGTGCATGGGAAAATATGTATGGGTAAGAATCAATAGTCTTTTTAGCTAATTTCTTAGTCATGAAAGAATTAATTAAAGAGTGAGGAAGAATTGAATACCCACGGAGTCTCTTGGCTCACTTGAGTAATTGCACTTCATAAAAATGTACACGATTATAAACACTCTCACAACCAAAAAGACTCATATGCCAAATTGAATTGCTCATAAAGGCATTTGTCAGACATAAATCACTGTAACAAATGTGTCCAAAGAGGTTTGCTTCTAATATGCTCAATTCTAATTTATTACAAAACAGCGCACAAACCTACTGCACAGTGAATTCATCTGTTCATTCAACAAGTAGGTAGGGGTGCCCTGCTCATGAGAAGCACGGTCTCACTCTGGACTCAGATACAGGATGGTGATGGCAGAGGGTAACGCTTCCACCCTCATGGAATTTGCATCCTTGAAATGCAACACTTTAGTCACAAAGGCTGCTCTCATACTACTCTACAGAGAATTTCATTTTTTACTCAATGCTTTGCCTGTGTGAATGTCTTTGTGTACCTGCTGCACTTCCTTCTTTCCTAGATTCCTGGGTATGGTGGACTCCGGGAAACACTCCAGGGAGTGGGAGTCACCCCCAAGGGTCTCACAGTCATGGACTTCAGATCTGGGGCTCTGAGATGTTGTCTCTGAACTCCAGATAGTGTCTGACCCCTGGGGAAATTAATAGGCCTGAGTAGACTCCTCCCCCATTATTTAGTTCCAGGAGTCAGTAGGCAGATGAGGGTGTAGTACACATGCTGGAATAAGAACCCCCATTCCTGAAACTATCTGTACCTGTATCCACTCTGTGAACATTGTGTGTAGACATTCCCTGCTTCCCACCTCCCCACAGAGGGAATCTCTACAAAGACAATCCCAGCCAGACTCACTATCTAAGTCTTCCCAAGTCCAGTCTGTCTTGGACATACCAAAGGAAGTGTGCTCTCTCTTTCTCTCTCTCTCTCTCCCTTTCTCTCTCCTCTGTCTTCCTTTCTTTGACTATCCCTCTGTCTCTCCCCCCTTTTCTCTATTTCTCTCTCCTTTCCCTTCCCTTTCTCTTTTCCCATTTCTCTCTCTCTTTTTCTTTCTCTTCTCTTTTTGTCTATCTCTCTCCCTCTCTCTCTTTCTCTCTCTCTCTCTCTCCCCCTCTTCCTTTTTGTCTATCTCTCTCTCCCTCTCTTTCTCTCTCTCTCCCTGTTCCTTTCTGTCTGTCTCTCTTTCTCTTCTTTTTTCTTTCTCCTTTTCTTTCTTTCTGTGTCAATCTCTTTTTCTACCTCTTCCTCTCTCTCTTTCTCCCCACCCCCACTCTACACTCACTGAGGAAAGACCATGTGAGGACTTAGTGAGAAAACAGCCATCTGCAAGCCAGGAAGAGCAGCCCTCTGGCAGCCTAATCACCTGGAACCTTGATCTTGAACTTTACAACCTCCAGAGCTGTGAGAAAATAAAGTCCTGCTGTTCACATCCTCAGTTTGTGATACTCCGCTGTGGCTGCCTGAGTAGATTAATACAGACCTATGTGTAGAAGAGCTACAGGGGTCCAAAAATGAAAAGTGGTGAAGACTCTTCCCACATGAGAG
>NW_007057046.1:0-884 GCF_000164805.1 Carlito syrichta | reverse complement strand
CATTCAGGATTTCTGCATTTTGCTCTGGAGGGAGACACTGTCTCTTTATTTTAAAGCTGTAAACAGACTTATTATTTGCTACTTATGGAGGAAAAGTCTGTATCACCAAAGCTGTTCTCTGTAGAAACATTCTTAAAAACATAACAAAAACCAGTGTGTCTTGCTCACAAGATATGTGAAAGCATAAGAGATCAATGAGAATGAAAATTATCTGCTAGCATTATCTACTAGTTCCAATTTTTCTCTATAATTTCTAAAGCTGTTTATTGATTTTTCTCCTCTCTATAGATCATATGTGTCTGATTTTTTGAAAGTCAGGCGATTTTTGACTAGATGTTAGATTTAATTTAATTGTAGGATTTATTTTGAGGAATTTTGGACTTTCTTTAGATATATAATTGAGTTTTCAGGTTTCTTAGAAAAAAATTGGCACTCTAGAGGTTGACTTCTCTACCTCTTGACCTCCAGAGCAGGCATTACTACAAGTCTAGTATAGCCCAAATACTGATGCTACTGAGGTAAAATTCATCTAAATGTTCTTTCTAATATCTATATGGAGACCTTTCCATTTGCACTGACAAAAACATGAAGTATTCCCTGTTCTGTTTGTACGCAGGGAATTTTTTAGACTATTGCTCTCTGATTGTGATTTTCTGGCTTTGAAGAAATTTCTTCTCACATAGGAATAGATTAGAACTCAGTCAAAGGCTCATGGGAACTCTGTGAAGGTTTCTGAATCTCAATTTTTCTATAGCTCCTTCGCCTACAGTATTCTGCTCCACAAATTCTAATTGCCTTCAACTTCCTCTACTCTGATGTATTTTTTCTTAATCTTACAATAATGTAAGTTAGGCTTGTTTGTTTGTTTGTTTTACTCTGTGTGG
>NW_007057045.1:0-772 GCF_000164805.1 Carlito syrichta | reverse complement strand
TAGGATAGGACATCCGTAATGAAAACTATCAATACTTGTAATTTGTGTAATAATATAGGGCCACTGCAATACTACATAATAAATATAAGAAAATTGTGTACCCCCAAAAAACAGAGTAAGGAAACAAAATAGTTGCTTAAAGGAGCTTTGCAAATATTTGCTACTTTTCGTATCACTACACAAGTATCTTGTATAGGTCCTCTTCACCCTTCCTATGATTTTTTATAAATAATGAGGCAGGGAGCTTCACCCAGCATCATTCTTTTGTTGTACCCGAATCCTGAATCCGAGAGACCACCAAAGAGCCAGCTCCGATGCAAATCACATGAGGGTCTTTATTCAGGCTCGAGTCTGGGCTCACGTCCCTTACCGGCGCACCGGTACAGGAACGAGAGCCCCGATTCAGGTTTGCAAGCATTTTTTTTATACACGATTTGGAAGGAGTGGGGTGGTATTACAAACTTGTCCACACAGGATTGGATGGATTGTATGAGTGCGGTTACAGAGATACTGATTGGTTGGTTTGTGTTTGATTTGCGTGGGCTCCGGCTGACCATGACTGACCACTAACGGTCAGACGGGCAGGGTGGAACCGGTTAGGTCTTCTGGAATGTTAGATAGCCGGAGGCTCTTGTAACATATTTACTCTGGGGGGCCCAGGTCCGCACAGTCATCGTGACTGTGCATAAGCTGGACCCTGGGTTCAAGAACATGTTTACTAGAAGCTAAGGTTTACATAGTCACTGTGACTGTGCATAAGTCAGCTCTGGCG
>NW_007057044.1:0-757 GCF_000164805.1 Carlito syrichta | reverse complement strand
GCTGTTCCTCTATACAAAGACTTGGTCCGCAGACCGAATAAAGAGAGAAAGGAAAGGGAAAAGAGAAAAAAGGGAACAATACAGTAGGAATAGAATTAAGTCATTAAACTAATAGAATCAATGAAGCACACTCTGAGACATTTCGTTTAAGTCCAATGTCCTTTCAGGTCTGATTTCTCGTTTGTTTTTTTTTTTCAAGCTGGTAAATTAGTTTGCAGTTAGGGTCAGTTCCCCTGATCTGCTGTGAAGGACAGTTCAGAATAACCTCAGTTCAGAAGTTTAGTCTATGTCTTTATGAAGCTTGTCTCTCCCGTTTCGGTGTTGTTACCTTGAATCGCCAGCAGGTGGTGCTATCTCATCTACTCGCCCCAGAGGGGGTGGGGCCGGACAGGAACAAGATGGCTGCCTGCCTCCGAGCAGGCAACAGGAGCCCCGCGCCGGGTGGGCAGGACAGTCTCCGTCGCAGGAGCGGTGGCAGCGATCCCAGCAGATCTTCCCTGAAGCGGTTTGATGTGGATCTCCTCCGGCCGGGTTGTGATGAGCTACCCGTGCCAGAGGCCGCGGCGGGCGCGGCGGCGGCGACGGCGGCGGCGGCGGCGGGAGCGCTGGTGGGGGGAGGGGCTGCGGCAGCAGCGGGAGAGGACGATGCAGTAAAAATGTCCAGTCTTTGCGATGTTCCAGTGATAGCGATGGCCGAGCTCTGTTTGAGGAGTAGGCTGCGATGCTGGGGTCCCCAGCCTCCCGGGGGCGAGAGTCG
>NW_007057043.1:0-1514 GCF_000164805.1 Carlito syrichta | reverse complement strand
AGTGAGTGGATGCCTGAGCCCGTGGGTTTGAGACCCGCCTGGGCAGGGAGACCTCATCTCTACAATAAATCAAAAAAATCAGCTGGGTGTGGTAGCGCGTGCCTGTAATTCTGGCTACTCGGAAAGCTGAGGTGGAAGGATCGCTGGAGACCAGCAGGTAGAGGGTGTGGTGGCCGGGAGCGGCCACTGCACTCCAGTCTGGGCGACAGAGTGAGACTCCAACTCAAAAAAAAAAAAAAAAGAAAGAAATGCAACTAAAAGGTCAGGGGAGACAAAGGAAAATGTAGGCTTAGTTCCTTGAACATAAGCCAAAGTATATAAGGGCCTTGCCAGCTTATATTCCGGTTTCCTTCAAGTCTTGAGCTGGACGACCAGTGAGAATCTCAGCTCTGCCACTCAGTGGTTATGCGATTTTAGGTGATTCCTTTCAGTTTCCACCCCTGTAAAGGAAAATAATAAGGTTGTAAGTGATTAATTGACTCAATATTTGTAGAGTGTTTAGAACAGTATCTGGTACATAGCAAATGTTATATAAGTACTTTCTCAGTAAATGAGTAAGAATGAGAGTAGATATTAGGTAGAAAAGTAACAGGCATGAAATACATAATAAAAAGTGAAAATAAAAACATTGCCAATATATAAAACTTGTGTAGTACAAGTAATGAGTTTTATTAATTTATTGAGTCAAAGAATGTTAAGTGCTGCCATATCCTGTAAATAACTACGAGCTTTATAAAGATGAATTTTCTTTCTTCAAGAAAATGAGGATTTCATATCTGCTTTAGTCAATTGCTTCTACATAAATGTAGGGCCTGGGATTTAAAGCCAAAACAAATTAGAGGCTTGTGCAATTACTGACATATTTGGAACATACCAGAAAAAAGTCCAGAAAAAGATATAGCTCAGAATTAGATATTTCATATGTGATCTTATTCAATTTTTATGTGTTTGACATTATTACTTATTACTTTTTAAAGATATATAAAATGGGCCGGGATCCGTGGCTTAGCCTGCAATCCCAGCACTTTGAGAGACCGAGGCGAGTGGATTGCCAGAGCCCGCGGGTTCAAGACCCACCCGGGCTACTTGGCGAGACCTCGTTTCTACAATAAATCAAAAATTAGCTGGGCATGGTAGCACGTGCCTGTAGTTCCGGTTACTTGGAAGCCTGAGGCGGAAGGATCGCCAGGCCTAGCAGGTCGAGGCTGCGGTGCCTAGGTGCATGCCACTGCACTCGTCTGGGCGACAGAGTGAGACTCCAATTGAAAAAAAAAGTATTTCTATAGGCATTTTATATGGAGATGGTTATTTAAGACAGATAGATTTGGCCTGGCATGGTGGCTCATACATATAATCCCAGAGCTTTGGGAGGCTGGGCAGGAGAATCATTTGAGCCCAGGAGTTCAAAATCAGCCTGGACTACATAGCAAGACCTATGTTTGCATTTTCTACAAAAAATTTTAAAAATTAGCTGGGTGTGGTGGTGCATGCCTGTAGTTCTAGTTACTCTGGAG
>NW_007057042.1:0-801 GCF_000164805.1 Carlito syrichta | reverse complement strand
TCCAAAGCAGTGTTTTAATTGGACGGTGAGCAGAAAACCACTTGCTAGTTCTGGAAATGTAAATTGACAGACTTCAATCACTTCTGTTCAATTTGGAATTAAAGTTGGGGATGAAAAATACTTGAGCGAAAAACCTCTAACCCCAGTTCAATGATGAGTGAATCACCAGAAAATCTCCATTGAGCGACCGTCCACAGAAGTCATGAGCAGCACTCCTCAGAAAGGTCAAAAGGATCAAGGTCATCCAAAACAACAGAAGTCTGAGAAATGGTCACAGCCAAAGGGGATGCTGAGGAAACAAGATGACTGAGTGTAATTTAGATCTTGGATGGACTCCTGGAATGGAAAAGGGATATTAGGAAAAAACTGAGGAAACTTGAATACAGGTTGGGCTTTAGTTAATAACAATAATGTACCAATATGGATTCAATAATTAGCTGTAGATTTAAAAGGACTGTAAGATAAAGTTACTTTTTAAAAATTGGGAATACATTTTGCAGGAAAGAGTTTCCACCATAAGATTAATGTGTAGAGCCCCGATGTTACCGTTTGACTAGGGATGAAAGGCCTGCATTCTTGGATGCCCATATTCTCTCTAGTTACTAGTACTGGAGTGTCGCTCAGATGCAGCATCTCGAAACTTCACTGTGGGTCTTTGGGTCTTGTGTCCATCTGTCTCACTGTCGTGTACTCAGTCGAGGTCAAAGAGGCAAGAAAGCTGATGTTTTTTCAGTATCCACCGTGTCCCAAACGTGTACTGGATTTCACTAAAGTTCACACATCCAATTAGAAGCCTATGGG
>NW_007057041.1:0-844 GCF_000164805.1 Carlito syrichta | reverse complement strand
CCTCTTCTGATTGGTTAATGTTGCAAAACCTAGGAAAAACCACTCACGCCCAGCCTCTCCCTCTGTACGTGTGCATAAAAACAGCTTGCTATACTGAATTGGCGCTCTCAAACTCAAGCTGCTGCGTCGGTTTCAGTTTGTGAGCCCAGACTTGAGCCTGAATAAACACCCTCGTGTGTTTGCATCGGAGCTGGCTCTTTGGTGGTCTCTCGGATTTAGAATTTTGGGTTTAACAATAGGACATTCACTCAAAAAATGACATTCATCAACTGAATGCCAGTGTTACCATTTGTCAGGCAGGACAGTCAAAGAAAATGACAGGAGCATGGTTGGCAGAAGCATTGTTGTCCTTTGAGGACTGCAAGAACATTCTGAAGTGGTGTTTCAAGTTTGAGAACTCTGTGGACATTGACAATGGAAGTGTGCAATAACAATGGAAGTGCGAATATGCAACAGAGCCTCCCACACATCTGAATATAGCATGCTTCCTTGAGGAGTGTGAGATGCCTGGTCCTGGGTGTGATGTGCACAAGGGAAGACCCAGGAGGCCTTGTCCAGCAGCAAGTACTGTAGTCATTCACTATCATCAGAAATATCTGGATGCCAATGGGAACCACTTTTTTAGCTCCTCTTGCAATGGCAGAAGTCAAATGTGACTTATATTCATCTTTTATTGTGGGTGTATTTTTTGAGTATTACAATTTTTTTTTGAGTCGGAGTCTTACTCCATCACCCAGGCTGGACTGCAGTGGCCACTCACGATCACCACAGTCTCGACCTGCTGGGCTCAGGCAATTGCAATTCTTCTGCCTCAACCTCTCAAGTAGCCAGAACCACAGGCATG
>NW_007057040.1:0-1122 GCF_000164805.1 Carlito syrichta | reverse complement strand
CCGCACCCTCACCCTGCCCCCCACACAGGGTCACTAGGTCTGTGGGTTCGGACTGGAACATAAGGCACACCCTGGATGGCCCCACATCATCATCAGAACCATCAATGAGATGCAAACATGAAAGATAAGATGTAGAAGGATCACAGCTGGGCGGAGGCTGCCCTTCTGGAAGGTACAGTCCCCCACCAACCAGCCACACCACCAGCGGGGCCCCACTGTTCTTCTGGCACCAACGCTTGTCGCCAGGGATGACCTTTTCCTGCCCCAACCACTGACTGCTTGCCTGACTCCTTGCTGTTTTATTCTGTGGGAGTGGGCTCGCCCCTGGCCCATGTGTGTGTGTGTGTGTGTGTGTGTGTGTGTGTATGTGGGTGGGGGTGCGTGCGCACGCACGCATGCGCATGCACCGAGGGTTGCAGGGACTCTCTCCGGGACCCCACGTCAGAAACCCCCGAGACACTTCTCCCAGTACTGTGCTCAGTGGACTGGGCTGTGCTTCTCTCCATCGGTGAAGCACTTGGCACCTCCTCCCTCCAGTCTCTGCCTCTCAGGAGACCACTGTGTAGCAATTACCGCTCGCTCCCCATTCTTCCACCTTTGGAATTTTATAAATAACTCTGTGCACAGTCTGTGTGTATGTTCGGCATTTCGGAGCTCAAACATTCTACATGTGTATGCATGGTGTGTCCCACACTGATTTGAGGTGGACGGCGCATGCATGTGGGTCTAAGTGGCTGCGTGTCTGTGTGTCGTGTCGTGTGCACGATGGGTGCACACTGATACGTGCATGTTTTAGTGTGGATCCTGTGCTGTTGTTTCTAGGTATTGTGCTCGGTTCAATATTGGTGTGTACATTCCTACCACATGTGTGCAATTCCATGAGACTCTATGTAGGGGTGTGTGTGTGTTTGAGGAAGTTGGGCCAGTGTCTTTTGTAGCAGGAAGACTAGAAGAGAGTACAGCTAGCTAGTACTACTGGCTTCCTGGGCAGTGCTATTTGACTGCTTTTCCTCTTCTTTAACCTTTGGAGCTTATGTTTCAATCATGGAAAGAATGTCTCTATAGAAATGCTGGTTGACAGAGGGTCGGCTTTGATGTGTTGTATGCATATGTGTGGATATT
>NW_007057039.1:0-786 GCF_000164805.1 Carlito syrichta | reverse complement strand
TTGTTGCCCCCCCCATTCAGTGACGTGCCGTTTTGAGGAATGTCTCCCATGGAAGACTGTTGTTTTCCGGAAAGCAAACAATGGCTCTCTGGCCTCGTCGGCAAATGAACCCGCAGAGCCATTGTATTCCGTGTGAGACGCCCCTGTCAAAAGAGAAAACTTTTCAGCATTCTCCGCTGAATGAAGCATGCTTGGCTACCCATGGCTGTGGAGATCTGGATCCAGTCAGTGCAGCAGCTGAAGTTGCACTCTGGTCACCAAATGCTCCCCGCCTAGTATAGTGCATATACAGGAGAGCTCTGAGAATCAGGGAGGAGAGCACGCACAAAGCCAGTGTATCCAGACTGCCAATGAAGTGCAGTGCAGCGCAGGCTTCAATAGCGTGTCCCCAGGAAGACCCAGCTTCACCCCCAGTGTAACAGAGGCTCTCCGTGCTTACTCGGCAATGAAAACGGCACAGCCTTGGTAGTCCTTATTAGGTTTAAACGCCATAGGGAAAAACAACTTAGAATTCTCCCCATCCACACATAATGCTCTCCTGCTCGTGACTGTGGAGCACTTGTGTCACTCATTGCGGCACTATGCCTTGCAGATTTCTCTCCGTGAAACACGGAGGTTTCACGCTCGTACGCAAAGGCCCTCTATGGAAAGGAACACAAATCAAGGGGAAAGAGTGAGAATGAGGTGTTACAGCAGGCGGCAATGAAGAATAATAGTCACAGCAAAGAGGTGACACTGCAGCACACATTGGGCACAGACTTAAGCCAGGAAGGTGCCCGTGCACCG
>NW_007057038.1:0-699 GCF_000164805.1 Carlito syrichta | reverse complement strand
AAGTAAACTTCTGGGTTTTTTTTTCCTGTGGATTGCACACATAAACTGGTAGACTTCACTGATATTTTGTGTATTTATTAATTTTTAAAATATTTTTCTGGAGCAGACTTGTTGGCATAGTCTGCCAGAGACATGATGCTGTTTTACATCTTCTCATTGACTGGAGAGGAAAGTATTATAATGGTTTAACTTAAGCCCAACTTCTGTGAGTTTTTTAAAAGGCAACATTCTATATTTGGTTACACTCTGGTCTAACAAGCGTTTCCTTCAGGCAAGGCAACCCTTCCCACCTGCCAGAATTGATATATGATACATTTTTTTGTGGTCACCTAGCTATCCTTTCTTTTGTCTTGAGTGTAGGCTGATAATTTTATGTATTCACTTCCAACTGGAACTTTTCTTTCCAACTTCTTATAGATTCACAAAATATTTTAGGCTTATCTGTAATATAATAATTTCCCATAAATGTACAGAATATATGTATGCACAGTTTAAAAATAATATCAGTAAAGGAACATGGGACACAGTGCTCATATTTAAATATAACTTTCAGCAAGGTAGTCTTTCTATAGATGCTTTCAGGATAATAAAAATGGGCTTGATTGATATTGACTTAGGGGGCAATATGTGAAAAACAGTCTCTACTCTGTAGGCAAGGATGAGAGGTGGGTGGGGAGGATTACAGACACATATACTAGT
>NW_007057037.1:0-1261 GCF_000164805.1 Carlito syrichta | reverse complement strand
CTGACATATATACTATGACTTACACGTGATCTTTTATCTGGAAATCTTACTAAACTCTCTTACTAAATTTAATAATAGTAGATTCAGTGGTAGATTGACTTGGATGTTCTGTCCCGGTGCGTCTAAAATAAAGAGGAGGGAGTTTCTCTTTCCCATATCTCCTATTTTTCTCTTATCATACTGTATTAGGTGAGTCTTGTTGTGCATGATGAATAGATGGACTTGCAGCATGTATTCCTATTTCGTCCCTGTCACTGAATGCTTATACACTTTCAGACTATAGTAGAACATTTGCTGGTAGTTTTAGATGTCTTCTTTAAGTTAAGAAAGTTCCCAATTATATCTAGTTTGTAAGCTATGAGGTCTCTTTAAAAACTTTTACCATTTGTTAATGATAATTTTATTCAAATGTTTTTTAACTATTAAAATAATTACAAAATATTTCTCATTAATATACTAACATGATGACATACATTAGATATTTTCTAATCCGTAATCATTCCTGCAATTTAAGATATCTATTTAATCATGAAGCATTTTTATGTATACACTATTGAATTTGATTTTCATTTAAGGTTTGTATATCTGTGATTATAAGTGAGGTTGGCTTTATATTTCTTTCATTCTCTCCTTGTCTTGTTTTTGGTTTCAAAATTAGATTAGGTTCATTGAATGTTAGGCAGCAAACTTTCTTTTTATTGTTTGTATATGTCAGTTCCATAGATGTTTAATAAATGTCACATATAAAACCATCTAAGCCTACTGTTTTGTTTGCAGTTTGTTGGGATAGGGTACATATTTTTTACAAATAAAACAAAGCAAATATTTTTTACTTGAAGTCTTAATTTATTTCTTTTACTTACTTTTTTCCAAAGTCCCTCTAAGTATTAGACATATGCCAAATAATTCTTATACCCTTATATTCAAGATATCTCATGTAAATAGCACAATTTAAGTTGTTTTTAATTTTATCAGCACTTTACTCTTTCAAGTAATGTATTTGTATTTGATCCAATTATATTTAACAATAACTGGCACAGCTAGGTTTATAAACTAATATTTTCTATTTCTCATCTGCCTGTAGCTTTTTTTTCTTCTTTTGAATTTTGCAAATATTTTACTAATCCTTTTCTGTCTCTATCAACTTGTTAGATACATTTTTCTCATTATTGTAGCAGTTATGTCAGTTATTGCAACCCCCAACATGGACTTAGTATAATCAAACAGATCCACATTATCTTTTCTTCAACCATAGAATTTT
>NW_007057036.1:0-715 GCF_000164805.1 Carlito syrichta | reverse complement strand
GTTAAGTGAGAAAACTAAGGCCAAAAGAGGTTAAATAATATGCCAAGAGCATACAACTAGCAAGAACTTAAATCCTACTGACTTCAAAAATGTCTTTCCTGGCCAGGCATGGTGGCTTATGCTTGTAATTCCTGTACTTTTCGAGGCTGAGGCAGAAACATCGCTTGAGGCCAGGAGTTCGAGACTAGCTTGAGCAATATAGAAAGATCTCATTTCTACAAAAAATTAAAAAAAAAAAAATACTAGCTAGCTACCTGGGAAGCTTAGGTAGAAGGATCACTGGAGCCCAGGAGTTCAAGGTCATAGTGAGCAATGATTGTACCAGTGTGCTAGCCTAGGCAATAGAGCAAGACCCTGTCACAAACAGACAAACAAAAACCTTTCCTTGACACCAGCAGTTCTCAAAGTATGGTTCGTGGATTCCTTGGGGCTTCTGAGATCCTTTTAGGGATCCATGAGGTCAAAACTATTTTCATAATAATACTAAGATATTATTTGCCTTTTTTTACTCTTGATGTTTGCACTGACAGTATAAAAACAATGGTGGGGGAAAATAGACCCTTAGCATGTATCTGGGCAGAGGCACAAACTAGACTAGAAGTCATCGTATTCTCTTTTTTTCTTCTTTTTTTTTTTGAGTTGGAGTCTCACTCTGTCACCCAGACTGGAGTGCAGTGGCTGCTCCCGGCCACCGCAGCCTCGACCTGCTGGGCTC
>NW_007057035.1:0-763 GCF_000164805.1 Carlito syrichta | reverse complement strand
TATTTTTTATGTTTATATTTTTTACTATGCTCTAGTAAAGGTGGTCACTTTTACTTAGCTTCCTGTTATAGCATTCTTCAGTTTATTCCCCCTGTTAATCATTCTTCTAAAGTGTTAAATAGAAATTGAAAATCTCTCTTTCCTCTGTTTAAAACTTTGTAATGGTTTCCCATTGATTGAGTCTCAGATTTTGGTATGTAAGAGGATGACCTGAGTGTAGATACTTTAGCCTCATTCTAAGATTCTTACTCAGTTTTGTTCTGAAATGGGTTCATGAAGCTGCATGTGGATGTACTTCCCAGACATATGTCATAGGAGTCTTTTGGTGGTACTTTGAAAGATTTTGGAGACAAAGTGCTGCATGAAATAATAGAGTTTTAATATGCATTACACATAAAATGTAAAATGCATATTATGGTTCAGTTATATTAATTTCAGTTGTAATTCTTACATTTTTTCTAATTCCCTTCTAAGCCTGACATTCCCACCCTCCCAGCATGTGATGAGGCTCTTCTTTGCCTATGATGTCCTCTCAATCACCTTTGCTCACCTGATTGCTCCTTATCTTTTTTGGGTTAGCTCAGGAGTCACTTCCTTCAGTGATTGCTTTTCTGTGTGTAGGCTGACCTTTGTCTTCAATTATTTGTGCAGTCATAGTTTACACCTGTGTTCTCAATTTCATTGTGATTATTATTTGAAAATCTGACTTTCACTCTGTCACCCAGTGTGGAGTACAGTGACACAATCACTGCTCACTGCAGGG
>NW_007057034.1:0-791 GCF_000164805.1 Carlito syrichta | reverse complement strand
GATTGTGAGCCAAGTAAGATTAACCAGTATTGGAACTGACTCTTAGATTCTACCTCTACTTTTGGATACTTGAGTGTAAATAGTCTATAGCAGGTTAAGTCTCATTACACACTTGGTGAATAGTCTATTCCAAAATAACATGGTTTATCAAGCACGGAACATAGGTCATTGTTGGATTCTTTCTTCTGCATTTGTGAAAGTATATGCAGCCATACTTTTTCATATAGTTCACTCATTTTCTCAAGGGAGAAAGAATAGGTGTCAAGGGAGAGAGAATAGGTGAACCAATTTTATATATTTATAATTATAGGACTATTTTAAACATAAAGTGATACCCTTAATAAGAAGTGAAAAAGTAAAATTATGCAAAATTTATTAAGAACAATATTTCTTTGCTAAGAGACTATGAATGTAAACATTAGCTACACTCCAGAAACATGCAGAAGTGTTTTAATATTATCTGAAACTAATTTTATCTATACTTCTGATAATTTTTCCATTACGAATGGAATAACTGTTCTCATTTGGTTACTTGAAATCTGCAAAAGTGTAATATTTTAAGATTTCAATGTATTGCCTTATCACTTTGCACCTAGCAGGGAGCCTGAAAGGGCTGTGTACAGTCTAGCGGTAAGCTTCCACAGAAGAGGACAACAGAGGCACCCACCACCATATTGAAGGGGGGACAGGCAAGTGCAGGACCAACAGATCCAATCTCTGTGACTGATGGATCAACTATTCAGGGCTTGATCATGGCCCAAAGGCAATATCCTGAGAGCACAAACTTCATA
>NW_007057033.1:0-783 GCF_000164805.1 Carlito syrichta | reverse complement strand
CCAGAATGGAGTGCAGTGGCTGCTCCCGGCCACTGCAGCCTGGCCTGCTGGGCTCTGGCGATCCTTCCGCCTCCCCCTTCCAAGTAGCTGGAACTACAGGTGCACGCTACCACTCCTGGCTTTTTTTTTTATTGTAGAGATGAGGTCTCGCCAAGTTGCCCAGGTGGTCTCAAACCCGCAGGCTCAGGCAATCCAGCCACCTCTTGTCATCCTGTTTCTCCTAAGGGGCAGAGGTTTGGGGAGGACCTGAGAAGCAGGTGAAGCCCAGGGTCCTGGGATCCCTGAAAGACAAAGACTAATCATAGGACTGTAGAACTCTTTCTCTCTCCAAACCGTCCCACTGTGTTAAAAGCCTATTTACTACAGGTCCTTTTACCGAGTACATCAGGTCATATTTTCACCAGAATGTGGCAAGGCATACTAAAAGACATTAAGCATAATTTGGAGAGACAGAACAATATAAAACCAGAATTAGCTATGACAAGAATGTTGGAATTTTACCTAATTTTAAAAAAATCTATGATCAATATGCTAAGGGCATTAATGGGAATAATAGATAACTTGCAAGTATAGGTCAATAATGTAAACAGAGATGAAAATTCTAAGAAAGAATCACAGAGTTGTTGCAGATAAAAACAACTAACAGAAATGATGAATATCTTTGATGGACTCATTAGTAAACTGAATATGTCTGAAGAAAGAATATCTGAGCTTGAGAATATGACAATAGAAACTTCCAAAATAGTAAAGGGAAGAGAAAAAGAACTACAGAAATCAGAATGA
>NW_007057032.1:0-800 GCF_000164805.1 Carlito syrichta | reverse complement strand
TTTGCACTTTTGAGCTCTGGGAACTCTTCCAGGTCTTCACAGTGAATATGAAGAAAACCCCTCTAGCCTCTGGCAGGCAGAGGGGGGAAAAAGAAATTTAAAATTCATCGGGGATCTTGTTCTTAAAAAGACCTGTACTGACAAGAAACAATTTTTTTTTTTTTTTTTAACCAGGGATTGAACTTCTGGAATTTTATCAAAGCCTAACTGGCCTGAAGGCAGGGAAGTGCCTGATCTAGCCATCTCTTTTTTTTTTTTGAATTTGAGTCTCACTCTGTTGCCCAGAATGGAGTGCAGTGCCTGCTCCCGGCCACTGCAGCCTGGCCTGCTGGGCTCTGGCGATCCTTCTGCCTCCCCCTTCCAAGTAGCTGGAACTACAGGTGCGCGCTACCACTCCTGACTTTTTTTTTTATTGTAGAGATGAGGTCTCGCCAAGTTGCCCAGGTGGTCTCGAACCCGCGGGCTCAGGCAATCCAGCCACCTCTTGTCATCCTGTTTCTCCTAAGGGGCAGAGGTTTGGGGTGGACCTGAGAAGCAGGTGAAGCCCAGGGACCTGGGATCCCTGAAAGACAAAGACTAATCATAGGACTATAGAACTCTTTCTCTCTCCAAACCGTCCCACTGTGTTAAAAGCCTATTTACTACAGGTCCTTTTACCTAGTACATCAGGTCATATTTTCACCAGAATGTGGCAAGGCATACTAAAAGACATTAAGCATAATTTGGAGAGACAGAACAATATAAAACCAGAATTAGCTATGACAAGAATGTTGGAATTTTACCTAATTTTAAAAAAATCT
>NW_007057031.1:0-1311 GCF_000164805.1 Carlito syrichta | reverse complement strand
TCCAAATTCATATGTTGAAACCTAACCTTCCAAGGTAATAGACAGAGCTAGGGCCTTTGAGAAGTGATTAGGTCAAGAGGGCAGAGCCCTTATGAATTAGATTATCCTTTATAAAGGAGATCCTAGAGAACTTCTTTCTTCCTTCCACTGTTTGAGGTCACAGCAAAAAGACAGTTTTCTAAGAACCAGGAAGTTGCCAGATCCTTGATTTTCTACTTCCCAGCCTCCAGAGCTGTGAGAAATAGGTTTCAGAATTTAATAAGTTACCCAGTCAGTGGTATTTTGTTAGAGTAGCCTTAATGAACTGACAATCACAAGAACTTTGCTCTTCCTTTGGTGGAATCTGTTACTGCTATTTCTACAGTACATTTAAAAAGAATCAAGGAAGCATATGGCCTTTGGAGACAGGCGTGGTAACAGTTTCTGGTTCCTTTACATGTGTGCTATCAACCATTCAGCAAATTAATTACCCTCCCTGAGCCTCAATTTCCCAATATATAAAAATGAGCATAACAGGCACTTCCTGAAGAGGGTATGAATATTATACAAAAGAATGTGCAGTTTCCAGCAGAGCAATAAGCACACCATAGGTTTTTGAGAGCTTCCTTCCCTTCCCCTCCCTTCCAAGCCCTGCTCATTTCCCTCCCTTCACTGCTGAAGAACTGCAGCAAAGGAATATCCAGTGCCTAAAGTCATTTTGGTGTTTGTTAGTTCTATGATGATATTCTCATTTTCATTCTTGACATTGGAGATGTGTGCTTTCTCTCTCCTTTTCTAAATCAGTCTGGTTAGGGGATTACCAATTTTATTCATCTTTCCTAAAAAACCAATTTTATTTGATGTTGTTAATTTCTCTTTTCATCACTTTTCTATCTTATTATTTGTATTCTTATCCCATACTTATTATTTTTTTCTTTCTACTTACTATAGGTATACTTTGCTCTACCCTATGGTGGAAACTTTGAGCACTGTTTTAAGTCCCCCCCCATATGAGTATTTACACTTAGGCATGTTCCTCTAAGTACTGCTTTAGCTGCTCCTCACAAATTTTATGTTATGTTTTTGGATCATTCAATTCATAATATTTTATCATTTTCCTTTTGATTTCTTCTTTTACCCATCATTGCTTAGAAATGTATTTTTAATTACTGAATAAAAAATATGAATGTTTGGGTATTTTCCAGGTAGCTTTTAAATATTTAATTTAGTTCCACTGTTGTGAGACAACATACCATGTCAAATTTCCAACATTTAAATTTTACTAAAACATGTTAGTGGTATCACATGTGGCTGAAAATTCCATGTGCACTG
>NW_007057030.1:0-705 GCF_000164805.1 Carlito syrichta | reverse complement strand
TTGAAAAAGGCCTTACATCTAGGATGTACAAGGAACTCAAATGCCCGAAAGGGAAAAAAAAAAAGAAACAAGCAGTCTCTTTTAAAAGTGGACGAAAGAGATAAATGGACTCTTCTCAAAAGAAGATATTGGGGAAGCCAACAGACACTTGAAAAAGTGCTCAGCCTCAGGCATCATCAAAAAAATGCAAATCAAAAACCACACTGAAATACCACCTAAGCCCAGTAAGAATGGCCATCATGGCCGGGCTCAGTGGCTCAGCCTATAATCCCAGCACTTTGGGAGGCTGAGGTGAGTGGTTTGCCGGAGCCCGTGGGTTCGAGACCCGCCTGGGCAACTTTGCGAGACCTCATCTCTACAATAAATCAAAAATTAGCCGGGTGTGGTAGCACGCGCTTGTAGTTCCAGCTACTTGAAAGGCTGAAGTAGAAGAATCACTGGAGCCCAGCAGGTCGAGGCTGCAGTGGCCGGGAGAGGCCACTGCACTCCAGTCTGAGTGACAGAGTGAGACTCCAACTCAAAAAAAAAAAAGAATGGCCATCATTAAAATACAAATAACAACAGATGTTGGCAAGGATGTGGAAAAAAAGAAAGGCTTCTACACTGCTAGTGGAAATGCAAACTATGTAAACTCTTAGGAAGACAAAGTGGTCATTTTTAAAAGAACTAGAAATTGATCTTCCATATGACCCAGCAATTCCCCTG
>NW_007057029.1:0-794 GCF_000164805.1 Carlito syrichta | reverse complement strand
AAAATGGTGCTGGAAAACTGAACATCCATCTCCAGAAATTAAATAAATTTAGGCATAAACTTTATAGCTGTCCCAAAAAATAGCTCAAAATGGACCATCTAGCTAAATGTAAAAGAAAAAATTATGAAACTCGTAAAAGATAACATAGAAGAAAATCTAGATGACCTTGCATATGGCAATGACTTTGTAAAAACAACACCAAGACTGTAATCTATGAAGAAAATAATTGCCAAGCAAGACTTCATTAAAGTTAAAGACTTTTGCTCATGAAAGTTACTGGTAAGAGAATGGAAAGATAAACCACAGACTGGGAAATAATATTTGAAAAGACACCTTTGATAAATGACTGCTACTCAAAAGATACAAATAACTCTTAAAATCAACAATAAAAAGTCAAACAATGCAATTACAAATAAGCAAGAAACCTAAATGAACCTCATCAAAGAGGTAGCACAATTGGAAATAAGCATATAAAGTATATTCAACACATATAACTAAGGAATTGAACATTAAAACAACAATGAGAAATCATTTCTAGAAAATGGTCAAAATCTGAAACACTGTCAACACCAAATGTTGAGGAGGATGTGGGGCAATAGAAACTCTCACTCTTTGCTGCTGGGACTGAAAATGGTACAGCCACTTGGAAGACAGTCTAGCAATTTCTTACAAAACTAACATACTCTTACCATATGATCCTGCAACTTCATTCCCTGATATTTGCTTACATAAGCTGAAAGCTTATGACCACACAAAAACCTGCACATGGGTGTGTATGGAAGATTCATCATAAT
>NW_007057028.1:0-783 GCF_000164805.1 Carlito syrichta | reverse complement strand
ACTGACTGCTTCGTTAAGTCAGCTAGTTAAGTCAGCTGACTAGCCTGCTGGCTAGGTAAGTAGCTTGGTACTTAAGTAAGCTGACAAGCCAGTTGGCTAGCTTGTTAATTAAGCTAGTTAAGTCAGCTGTAATGCCCAGTATGCTAGCTAGGTAACTAGCTAATTATGTCAGCTTTCGAGACTGCTGGCTAGATAGTTAAATGACCAAGTCAATTCAGCTGACTAGCCAGCTGGCTAGCTAAGTAGCTTGCCAGTTAAGACAGCTCACAAGACAGCTTACAAGCAAGATAAGTCACCTAGTTAATTCAGCTGGATAGACAGCTGGCTAGTTATGTGGCAAGCTAGTTAATTCAACTGGATAGAAAGTAGGCCAGCACATTAAAACAGCTAGTTAATTCAGCTGGCTAGCATGCTGGCTAGCTCAGTAGTGAGCTAGTAAAGTCAGTTGGTTAGCCAGCTGGCTAGCTAATTAGGTCAGCTAGTTAAGAAAGCTGGCTATCCAGATGGCTAGAGAGCTAGAGGGCTAGTTAAGTCAGCTGGCTAGCCAGCTGCATAACTAGTTAACACAGTTTATTCAACCTTGCTGACCAGCTGTCTAGCACGTTAATCATCTAGTTGATTAATCAACTGGTTAATCAGCTGGCTAGTTAGTTAAGTTACCTCGTTAAATCAGCTGCCTAGCCAGCTCGCTAGCTAGATAAAAAGTTAGTTAATTAAAATGGCTAGACAATTGTCTGGCTAGTTATTTCAGCTAGTAAAGTCAACTAGCTAGCTAGGTAGCCT
>NW_007057027.1:0-796 GCF_000164805.1 Carlito syrichta | reverse complement strand
ACCACGCCTGGCCGATTTTTTTATTTTTTATTTTTTGTAGAGATGAGGTCTTGTTATATTGCCCAGGCTGGTCTTGAACTCCTGGGCTCAAGCAATTCTCCTAACTCAGGCTCCCAAAGTGCTGGAATTACAGGTGTGAGCCACTGCACCCAGTTGGTTAATTCGGAGTCATGGATTTCCTTAAGTGAAACTGAGTTCTGTTTGCCCATGGTGGTAACACATGATAATGCTTCTTTTACTGGCTTCCTTGCCTTCCCTGTTTCAGGCTCACCATTTCCAGGGTTTCCTGAGACCCTCTCTCAAATAAACTCCTTGCACTTGAATCCTTATCTCTGACTCTGCCATTGTGTAAGAGTCAGTAAAATGTCCAGCACATAGTAGGCACTCAATTCATGAATGAATCCTTGGCGGGTCACCTATCTATATACAGATGGGATTCATGCATTGAGAGAGGGTCTACCATACAATCATGAAAGATCCTTTCAAGAGCAACAATCTTCCTTTATAGAAATAAATGTCTTTCCAGCTGGGAAACCTGAGAAGGGAGCTGTGAGATGAAAACATGTGAGAAAAAGAGAGAGAGAGAGAATTTTCTCCCATCTGTGCCAATGTGTTTTCAGATGTGGAGGAAGCTAGGCTCACAGGTTGGTTATGAAATCATTCAATTTCTCCAGCCAGCATGTTGCCTTTTATGGACGCTTCAACTTCAGCTCAGGGCGCGGCACAAGGAGTGATTTTCCATCACGTTCTATATAGTTCACAGCAAAGCCAAAAATAATGTAAGATATCCAACCCT
>NW_007057026.1:18992-53802 GCF_000164805.1 Carlito syrichta | reverse complement strand
CAACATTCAGGCTAAGAACAAAATTAAGAATGCAATCACATTTACAATAGCCATACAGAAAAAAATACCCGAGAATACTTCTAATCATAGAGGTGAAAGATCTACAAGGAGAACTACAAAACAATGCTGAAATAAATTACAGATGACACAAATAAATGGAAAGACATTTCATGTGCATGGATTGCAAGAATCAATATAATAAAAAGCTAAAGCTATCCTAAGCACAAAAGACAAAGCTGGAAGCATCACATTAATCACTTTCAAACTTTATTACAAGACGACTAACCAAAATAGCATGGCACTAGTACACAAATAGACACACAGACCAATGGAACAGAATAAAGATCCCAGAAATAAAACCACTCACCCACAACTAACTGATCTTTTTTTTTCTTTTTCTTTTTCTTTTTTTTTAAGTCAGTCTCATTGTAACCCAGGCTGGAGTGCAGTGGCATGCTCACGGCCACCGCAGCCTCAATCTGCTGGGCTCAGGTGATCCTTGTGCCTCAGCCTTCCAAGTAACTGGAACCACAGACATGTGCCACCACGTCCAGCTAATTTTCTGATTTATTATAGAGATGAGGTCTTGCCAAGTTACCCAGGCTGGTCTTGAACACCTGAGCTCAGGCAATCCTCCTGTCTCTGCCTCCCAAAGTACTGGGATTACCAACTAATCTTTAATAAAGATGATAAAAATAAACAACGGTGAAAGTACATCCTATTAAGTAAATGGTGATGGGAAAATGGTTAGCAATATGTAGAAGAATGGAACTGGACTTCTATCTCTTATCATATACAAAAATTAACTTATGATGAATTAAAGCCATAAGAGTAAGACCTCAAACTATGAAAATCCTAGATGGAAACCTAGGAAACACTCTTCTGAACATTGGCCTTGGCAATTAATATATGACTAAGTGCTCGAAAGCAAACACAATAAAAACAAACAGTGACAAATGGAACCTAATTAAACTAAAGAGTTTCTGCACAGTGAAGGAAACTATCAACAGAGTAAATAGACAGCTCACAGAATGGGAGAAAATATTTGCAAACTATGCATCTAGTTTGCAAAGAACTAATATCCAGAGCCTATAAGGAACTTAAACAAATAGACATGCAAAGGACATGAACAGACACTTCTCAAAAGAAGATATACAAATTGCCAAAAAGTATGAAAAAATATTCAATTCCACTAATCATCAGAGAAATATAAGCCAAAACCACCGTGAGATACCATCTCACACCAGTCAGAATGGTTACTGTTAAAAAGCCAAAAACCAACAGATGTTGGCAAGGTTGCAGAGAAAAGAGAATGCTCATACTCTGCTGATATGAATGTAAACTAGTTATGACTCTTTGGAAAGCAGCCTGAAGATTTCTCAGAGAACTAAAAATAGAATTACCAACTGACCCAGAAATACCATTACTGGTTATATACCCAAACAAACATACCTGGTTTTACCGAAAAGACACCTGTACTTGTATGTTTTTTGCGGTACTACTCACAACAGCAAAGACATGGAACCAACCTAGCTGCTCATCAACAGTGGATTGGATAAAGAAAACATAGTACATATACACATTACTATGCATTACTGTATAGCCATACAAAATAATAAAATCATGTCCTTTTCAGGGACATGGATGCAGCTGGAGGTCACTATTCTAAGCAACTTAACACAACAACAGAAAACAAAATACTGCATGTTCTTACTTATAAGTGGGAGCTAACCACTGGGTATACACAGACATAAAGATGAAAACAATGGACACTGGGGATGCCTAAAAGGGGTAGAGAGAAGGTAAGAGTTGAAAAACTACCTACTAGGTTCCATGTTCACTATTTGGGTGATGGGTTTAATAGAAGCCCAAACCTCACCATCATGCAAATATACCCATGTAACAAACCTGCACACGTACACCCTGAATTTGGAAAAAAAAAAAGCCGTGCCTTTTTATTAATTATATTGAGTTTAAATATATATATTTAAATTTTTATTATAAAGATGTGGGGTACAATTCAGGGTTAGGTATACAAACATTGATCATGCAGGTACCCCTGTTGGTGAGTATGCCCCTCCCTCCCCTAGCAGTTTCCCTCAACTGCAACCCCCACCACTGACAGTTTCCCATTACTGCCAATCACTTTCTTATAGCATTATCATTATTCAAGGTCCTCTTATGAGTGAGAACATATAGAACTCTGTTCTTTGTTTCTGTGATAAATCACCGAGTATGATCGACTCCAAATATGTAATCAGTTCACACACATACACTGATATACACACTTTCTTGCTCATATACACATAGGTATGCACACATCTTTCCACACTTCTGTCTCTCATGTTGACAAAAAGCACTCTGGGTGCAGGGACCATGCCATATTTTGGATTGTCTACAATGTCACAAAACTGATCTGTTTAGTGATAAAATGTTCTGTTTGCCAAAAGCAAGGTTTTATAGGTTGAATTGTGTCCCCCCCCGACCCAATTCTTATATTGAAATCCTAATCCATAGTGCCTCAGAGTATGACCTTATTTGGAAATAGGGTCTTTATGGAGGTAATGGAGATAATTAAACTAAAGTGAAGCCATTAGAGTGGACCTTAATCCTTTATGACAGATGTCCTTATAAAGGGACATTTGGACACAGAGACATGCATAGAAGGAAGAAACATGAAGAAACAGGGAAAACACAGCCATCTACAAGCCAAGAAGAGAGGCCTGGAACAAAGTCCTTCGCAGATTTCAGAAGGAACTATCCCTGTAGACACCCTGATTTGGACTTCTAGCCTCCAGAACCACGAGAGAATACATTTCTGTTGCTTAAGCCAACCAGTCTGTGGTACTTTGTTACAACAGCCTGAGAAAAGTAACATACCAAGTTAGGGCAATTTTTCTGAAAGCATAACTGAGACTTTACACATGGAACTTATGATACATGGTCTTAGGAAATGTATATGGGCTTTCATATAGGAGTTTGAGCTAAATCTTAGAGGTAACAAATCATGGACATAATCAGGAAAGAGGTGGCATGTAGACATCAGCAAAGTATCCCTGCTTACTTCTCTCTCATTTCTTCCTGATTACACTCTATATCTAGAGCAGGTTTTATTTAAATAAACATTTTGTTATACTGGTTACAGAAGTAGAACTGGCAGGCAGGAAGAATACCTTGTTTTAAATTACTCTTTAGTGGGAAAAAAGATTTTTCAGATCACCTGTGAAGTTAGAATCCCTCTAAAAATATTTCTTGGAAGCACAGCCTGTTTGCAGATTTAAATTTTGGCACCGGCATAACATGAAATTAAACAGATTTACTGCTGATTAATTTTATTGGTATGACTGGTGGCAAAAGGAAGACTCATATACGAATTAAATCTTCCATCCCAGTCTGTCACTTGACTATCCTCTCCTTCCAGCCCAAGCCTACCCTAGAGCACTCTTTCTAATTGGAAACTGTGGGAGACCTGAGACAGTGGCACTCTGATTTCTTTTCTTTTTTTTTTTTTTTTTTGAGTTGGAGTCTCACTCTGTCGCCCAGACTGGAGTGCAGTGGCCGCTCCCGGCCACCGCAGCCTCGCCTGCTGGTCTCCAGCGATACTTCCGCCTCAGCCTTCTGAGTAGCCAGAATTACAGGCATGTGCTACCATGCCCGGCTGATTTTTTGATTTATTGTAGAGATGAGGTCTTGCTACCCAGGCGGGTCTCGAACCCGCAGGCTCAGGCAATCCACTCACCTCAGCCTCCCAAAGGCACGGGATTACAGGTTGAGCCACCGAGCCCGGCAGTGGCACTCTGATTTCAGTGTTCCTGTAGGGGTCCAACCTCACTATGTTCTGCAAATACCCATTTTTCCCCTTTGACTATGACCTCCATTCCCTCTATTCCTTCTTGAGCAGTATAGTTTCATCATCAGTCCTGTGCTCCTCCAGCCACTTTCTTCTACCTCCTTTTTTTTTCAGAGTATGGCTGACATTTTGTGAGTGATAATTCCAGGCACCCTGTTTGTTTTATTTTTTGGATGGGAGGCTTGAAAAAATCTAAGAAGTAAAAAAAGTTTGAGGACTATTCCTTGTGAGTTTTCTATCTTTTAATTTATTAATGCCTGGTCATTACCAACATTCTCCCACTAAGTGTCTGTGGTGGAAGTGTGCACATGTAGGATATTGTCATCAATCAACAGGTCAGAGCAAGAGAATTGTGCTAAGTTCACATAGCTCCTTAAATACTCAGAAGCTTGATCAAACCTAACCATACTCACGCAGAGATAGACTTTTCTCGAGGTTCTGGAGGGAGTCCCACTGTTAAATGTTTCTGATGGGAGAGAAGGTCTGTGCAGGCCTAAGAAGAGAGAGCATAACATAATCCTTTCCATAATACCTCAGATTTCCATGAACAGTTCTCTTCTCAGCCTAGAAACCTTTGCTCCCCTTTAACTTAATGACATACAAAACTTTCTTCCTCAGGAAATACCATGGGGGTGAGAAAGGAAGGATTTTTAGGAAGGAAGAATGAAGTCTTTTCATTGCCTAGGTGGGAGGAACTCTTGTTTGTCTTCCTTTTTAAAAATGTTTCTAATTTTTAAAATTTTATGGATATGTAATAGTACATATTTATGAGGTACATGTAATATTTTGATAACAGCATGCAATGTATAATGATCAAATTTGAGTAATTGGAATATCCATTCCCTCAAACATTTATCATTTATTTGTGTTGTGAACATTCCAAATCTATTCTTCTAGTTATTCTAACATAGACAATAAATTACTGTTAATTATTTTTGCCCTATTGTGCTACTAAACACTAGCTATTATTCCTTCTCTCTAACTTTATTTTTATACTGATTAAACAATTCCTCTTTATCCAAACTCTTTCCTCACTACCCTTGCTAGCCTCTGGTATCTATCATTCTACTCTCTACTTCTATAACATCTACTTTTTTAGTTTCCATATATGAGTGAGGAAAGGCAATATTTTTCTTTCTGGGCCTGGCTTATTTCACTTAACATAATGCCCTTCAGTTCCATCCATGTTGCCATATATGATAGGGTTTTGTTATTTTTTATGGCCCAATAGTATTCCAATGTGTATATATACCTTATTTTTTTATCCATTCATCTATTAATGGATACTTGTGAATAGTGCTGCAATAAACACGAGAGGGCAGACATCTTTTCCATATGCCAATTTCCTTTCTTTTGGTTACATACTTAGCAGACATCTCTTCCATATCCAATTTCCTTTCTTTTGGATACATACTCAGCAGTGGGATTGCTGAGTTTTTAGTTTTTAAAGGAACCTCCATACTGTTTTCCATAATGCTGTACTAATTTACATTCTTACCAACACTGTATAAGTGTTCCCCTTTTTAAGAGGTAGAAACGTTTAGCCTAATGTAAATTCATTCTTAAGATCTAGAATTCTTACAGTTTATAATACCTTTATAAGTCTACAATTCTTATTTGTCATTCATAAACAAAAATTAATTGAATATCAAAAACTTTATGTGGGAAAGATAACATCTCAAATAATTAGAGGCTGTGATTATCTTAAAAACAGTGACAGAAACCAGTATTTAAAAAGTATCCCATTTAGATTTGGTGTAAATTCAAGAAGATTTATAGTACCTCATCGAGTGCTTCCACTTTCTTTCTTAAGATCCCAGAGATGTATCTGATCAAGCCCCAGTGACGAATTTCTCCAACTTTGCCATATAGTTCAGTAAGAAGCTCTCTGACAGTAGAACCCCCTTCATCATACAATTCAGTGTCCCAGTCAGGTCCTCTGGAATTTTAAAGACAGGACTACATCAACTATAAGTAGAGGCTCTGGCAACAATCTTTTATTTCAGCGTTATTATGGATGTACCTGTTTTTGATAGGTCTCCCTCATTAGGAAACCAATAAAATTTACTGAGAATCCTTATAAAAATATGATTAACAGTCAGCCCTGAAAGCCAATACCTAGACAAGAATAAGTCTTAGCTTCAGTTGTGCTTGTGACAAATGCATTTTTTTTTTTTACCCTCATCATGGCTTTCACATAGCTGAAATTAAGGACAAATGTTTAATTTAACTGAGAGTTTATAAAGTATGCCACACTTTGGGAACTAATGAAGAAATAAAAAGGATGTATGTTTACTTTTAAAGGATACATATATATTGTAAAAATTATACCACCAGTCAACTATGAAGTGCAATAACAGGTATACACAGTTCCATGAAATTGGGAATTTACATATGATAAAAGTAGATTATTTATTAAATTGTGTTAAGACAATCAAGTAACCATCTGAAAAAAGTTGGATCTATCAACACTATATACTATAATTCTAAATTTATCAAAGATCTAAATGTAAAGGGTACTAGAAAAGATACGGGACAATTATTTTATAATTTTGGAGGCAAGAGGCCGTTTTGACTATGAAACATACACCAGAAACCATAAAAGAAAAAGTTGATACACTTGTATACATAAAACAACAAAAAATTCTTATTGTAAAAATTCTTAGTGTAAAAGTCTAAGGACAATTTAGAAACTGGGAAAAAAGTTTGTAATTCATAGGTCAATTTCAATCATATATAAACAACTCCAGCAAATAGATAAGAAAATAAACAAAACAACAAAAGAAAACCCGGCAAAACAAATACTGATTCTTTTAAACAAGGGAAAAGATATTCAACCTCACTCAAAAAATATTTGGCGAGTAGGAAGTGGTGATTCTTGGAGTAGAGTTGGCCATGCTTATTCTGCTGACCCAGCTGCCCCCACAGTTTAAGAGCATATAGTATCATCTGAAGATGACTCAATAATATAACAAGCAGGATCCTGTGGTGGCTTGTTACTGTTATTTACAGGCAATGCTAACTAGAATGAAGATTGACAGTTAAACTTCTGAATGTTGCAAATTTTTATAAAAGCGAATGAATGGGTCAGTTAGAAGATATTAAGAAGCAATTAAATGAAAATGAAGCTGCTACTTTAAAAATAATTGTTCCCTTTTGGATAATTATGCTTTGAAAATGCTTTCGTATTCAGAGAACAAAGATTGTGCTGCGCTATTTCACAAAAATATGATCAAGACCTTCCATTCTACAACTCTTTTAATAGATGTCATAGCAATATTTGGAGAACTCATTAATGAAGATATGAAACACAAGCTGTATGAAAGGTAGAAGGCAACATACATTTATATTCATTTAAAGAATGGGAGACTCTTACCGGCAGCATTCTTCTCAGACCTGGAAATGACAATACAGGAATTCATATGGAAACAAAAATGACCACACATAGACAAAACAATCCTCAGGAAAAAAAAGTGGGAGGTATCACACTCTCAGACTTTAAACTTTATTATAAAGCTACAATAATCAAAACAGCCGGGTATTGGTATAAGAAGAGGCATATAGACCAATGGAACAGGATAGAGAATTCAGAAGCAAAACCTCAATTTCTCAACCAACTCATCTTTGACAAAACCTCCACCACCATCCATCCACTAGGCACTATCTAGTAAATGGTGCTGGGAAAACTGGCTGACCACATGTAGAAGATTAAAACAAGACCCCTACCTATCACTATACACAAAAGTCAACTCTAAATGGATCAAAGACCTAAACGTAAAACCTCAAACTATAAGAACCTTAGAAAATGCAGAAGACACCCTTATGGAAATTGGAACTGGCAACCAATTCCTGATCAAAGCCCCAAGTGCCCAAGCCATAAGAGATAAGATAGACAATTGGGACCTCATCAAACTGAAAAGTTTCTGCAAAGCAAAAGAAACCATCAAGGGAGACAGCCCACAGACTGGGAAAAAACATTTGCCAACTGTATGTCTGATAAAGGCCTAACATCTAGGACCCACAAAGAACTCAAATGCGCCAAAAGAAAAAAAAAACAAACAGCCCCATTACAAAGTGGACAAAAGATATGAATAGACAGTTCTCAAAAGAAGACATACAAGCAGCCAACAGATACATGAAAAAATCCTTAGCCTCACTAGTCATTAAAGAAATGCAAGTCAAAACTACACCGAGATACCACCTAACTCCAATCAGGATGGCCGTCATCAATAACTCAAAAAATAACAGATACTGGAGAGGATGTAGTGAAAAGGGAACACTTCTACACTGTTGGTGGGAGTGTAAACTAGTATCACCTCTGTGAAAAACAGTTTGGTGATTCCTAAAAGGTCTAAAAACCAACCTTCCATATGACCCCGCAATCCTCCTACTGGGAATATACCGGGAAGAACTCAAATCACTCTGTAAAAAAGATACCTGCACACGTATGTTTATCGCAGCATTGTTCACAATAGCAAGAACATGGAACCAACCATGCTGCCCATTAAAAAAAGGACTGGAGGAAAAAATGTGGTACATATACACAATGAATATTACACAGTCATAAAGAAGAACAAAATCATGAACTTTGCAGCAACCTGGATGGACTTAAAAGTCTATAATACTGAGTGATCTTTCACAGAAACAAAGAACTGAGTATCATATGTTCTCACTCATAAAGTGGACCTTGAACAACTATCATAATACTATAAGAAAAGGATTGATAGTAGCGGAAAACTGAGGGGATGGGAGGGTGGGGAAGTGGAATTGACAGTAGTGGGTATCTGCCTGAAGAAGGGGGGGTACACCTCATCAACACAGGTACCTGCATAATGAATATTTGTATACCTAACCCTGAATTGTACCCCACATCTTTAAAATAAAAAATTTACTAGTTAAAAAGAAAATAAAATGCAGGAGACACCCTTAAGGAAATTGGAACGGGCAACCAATTCCTGATCAAAACTCCAAGTGCCCATGCCATAAGAGATAAGATAGACAAGTGGGACCTCATCAAACTGACAAGCTCTGCAAAGTCAAAGAAAATATCAAGGGAGCAGGGAGACAGCCCATGGACTGGGAAAAATATTTACCAACTGTATATCTGACAAAGGCCTAACACCTAGGATCTACAAAGAACTCAAACATGCTGAAAAGGAAAAAAAACAAACAGCCCCATTACAAAGTAGGAAAAAGATATGAATAGACAGTTCTCAAAAGAAGACATACAAGCAGACAACAGATACATGAAAAAATCCTCAGCCTCACTAATCATCAAAGAAATGCCAATTAAAACCACATGGAGATACCACCTAACTCCAGCCAGGATGGCTATCATCAATAACTCAATAACAACAGAAACTGGAGAGGATGCAGCAAAAAGGGAACACTTCTACACTGTTGGTGGAAGTTTAAAGTAGTATTACCTCTGTGGAAAACAGTTTGGTGATTCCTAAAAGGTCTAAAAATCGACTTTCCATATGATCCCGCAATCCCCCTATTGGGAATATACCCAGAGGAACTCTATGAAAAAGATACCTGCACAAGCATGTTTATTGCAGAATTGTTCACAATAGCAAAAACATGGAACCAACCGTGCTGCCCATCAAAAGAGGACTGGGTAAAAAAAAATGTGGCATTTGGGGATGAGGGGCACATAACATCAATAAGGGTACCCACACTTTACCTGTATGATGACCATGTATGTACCTAACGCTCATTTGTACCCCAATTTTAAAAAATAATCAAATAAAATGTGGTACATACACACGATAGAATATTATGCAGCCATAAAAAGGACAAAATTATTAACTTCACAGCAACTTAGATGAACTTAGAGTCTATAATACTGAGTGATCTATCACAGAAACAAAGAACTGAGTATCACATGTTCTCACTCATAAGTGGATCCTGAACAATTATTGCAATACTATAAGATAAGGATTGCCAGTAGTGGAAAATTGCCAGGGCAGAGAGCAGGATTGGCTACAGTGGGATTCTGCCAGGGGAGGGGGGAGGCATACCTCATGAACAAGGGTAACGGCATAATGAACGTTTGTATACTTAACCCTGAATTGTACCCCACATCTTTAAAATTAAAAATTTAAAAAAAGAGTGGGAGACTTAATGGTAGGGCCTGTTGGAATTGAAGAAGATAATGACGTTGAAGAAAATGAAGATTCTGGAGAAACCTCTCTGCTTACTCAGTCATCTCAGCCATCATCTTCAACTTATGACCCAAACAACATGCCATCACACAACTATACTGGAATATAGATTCCTCTTGGTGCATATGCGCCAGCTAATACACAAGCAGAAATGTCTCACAGCACAAATGTGACAAGTAATGCTATCCAACTTACTCCACCGATCTAGCACTTTTCAGTAGTTTCCCAAGGAGATAGAAATCTGACCCCAGTATTTCTGTTAGAGTTCAGAAATACTGCAAATATGCCGGCAGTGCTTTGCAGTATAAAGATACAAGCACTGATGTACAGAATCTACAGAAGGCTCTCAAGTTATGAAAGGCAGAGAATGAAGCTATTGTATAACAGATCCGTGTATTTTTGGCATAAGGAGCCAACAGTCCATTACTCTATCTAGTTTTAAGTAAGAGTACAGTTTCATTGAATATGACAATGAAATCTGTGTTTATCAGATTCCTATTGAAGCATTTATCAGCAGCCTCAAACAGTTTTCATGGTCCATTTACTGGATTCATTCATCTCTGAGCATATGGAGCTGATGTTAGCAAGAATATTGCTTCAAAAAATGAAAGCACACCTCTATAAAATGTATTTTGGGAATAAGCTTTGTATCTTAATTTAATACATTAGGGAAATTTAAAAAATCTATAATGTTTGGACAAATAGATCATATTACTTTGCTAGACAATTCTAAATTTAGTTTTTAATAAAGACTGCCAGAATATTCTAGATTAGAGATGTTTTTGTTTCCCTCAAGACATAAAACAAATATGAACATCCTAAACTGTTAGATGAATCTGAAAGATATTATGTTCAAAACTCAATTTATAGAGATATACTGTAAAGAGGTAGAATCACTTTTAGACTTGAGGATAATATTGGTTTTCCAGCTGCTTTCCTTTATCCATTGAAACTTAAGGTAAATTGGTATTTGCTTCATAGGCAGTTTGACGGTCTGAATAGAGAATGAAAAGATATTTGCAGCAATGCCTGGAAACTAGGTGCTTTAAGTTAAGGTTCTCCTGTGCTGCTGTAGAATAGATTCCATGAGAGTGGATAGCTGTGAATGGTACAGAAGATTATAAGACTTCAGATTCCCAGTTGTAAGTTCATAGGTTTTGTGGGGAATTATGAACTTACTGCGTTACCTGCATTTGTGCTGTGTAAAAAATAAATACAAAAATTCTTTTTAACTAGCTCAAAAAGGAAAACAATTAAATTAACACTGCACTAATATAATATTTTTAATCTATCAGGCTGTCAAAAACCCCAAATTTGATAACACTGCATTGATGAGGAATTGGGAAAACAGGCACCTTCAATATGTTGCTGGTTGGAGTGAAAATTGGGACAATCATTCTGGAGGGCTATTTGGAAATATATATTAATATTAAAAATATTGTATACTAGCCTGGAAGTTCCTATGATGGTTAAATATGGAGCTATCATATGTCTTAGAATTCCCACTCCTAGTTATATACCCAATAGAAATGAGAACATATGTCTACATTAACTTGTACAGTAATGTTTATACCAGTATTATTCATAATGACCAAAAAGTAGAAATACCCCAAATGTTCATCAACTGATGAATGGATAAATAAAATGTATAGCCATACAGGTAATAATATTTGGGAATAAAAGAAATGAAGTACTGATACACACTGCATGTACTAATGATCCTTGAAAATATTATACTAAATGAAAGAAGCCTGCCACAAAGGACCATATATTGCAGGACTTCATTTGTCCCCAACTGGCAATCTATAGAGACGGAAAGTAGAATAGAGGTTGTCTATGGTTGGTTTAGGGGGTGAGAGGGACTGAAATGGAGGGATTGGAGGAATGATGGGTAAAGGAAGTGGGGTTTCTTTTTGGGGTAACGAAAATGTTCTAAAATGGATAGTGGTGAAGAATGCATAACACTGTGACTATGTTAAAAAACACTGAATTCTACACTTAAAATACCCATTTTTTGGATCTATCAATTCTATTTTTGGTTTACTTAGAGTATAAATTCCTTCCATATATGTGAAAAGATGTACGTTATGAGGTTATTTGCTGTAGCATTGTTTGTGATAGTGAATTTTGGTGATAAAACAAATGCCCATCAATAAGAGACTGGCTAAATAAATTATGGTATATTTAAATAATGGAATGTTATACAACCATTAAGAAAATATCCCACTTATGTACCCAATCTTGAATTGTACCCCACATCTTTAAAATACAATAATAAAAAAATGAAGTAAATCTAGATTGTGGCAAATGATATTTTTCAAAACAGCTGCAAGAATTTTCTATACATCATGCTCTTATTACAGTGTGACTCTCATACTCTTCCCATCAAGAGGTGGGGTCTGTGTTCCCCAGGTATGCTTGTCACTAAGGCAATAGTGACGTTACGTGATTTCTGAGGCCAGGCCACACAAAGTGACACAGCTTCCACTTGGGACACTTACTCTTAGAACTTAGTAATCATGGTGTGAGGAAGTAGAGAGACACCTGAGGAGGTCATCTGCATGTGTTCCAGTTGTAGGTAACCCCAGCTGAAGTTATAGCCAATGCCCAGTATAAATCCCCAGACATATGAGTGAGCAAGCCTTGTGATGACTCCAACTTCAGACATTGTCTGACCAATACACCTCAGGTGAGACAGCTGCCTGGCTGAGCTCAGGTAAGCCCTAGAACTATGAAAGATAATTTAAAAAATTTTAAATTTTTGTTATTTTAAGTCACTGAGTCTCCAGATTATTTGTTATGAAGCAATAGAAAATGGAATATATATGCAGTGATTATTAAGATATATAGTTTTAGTGACAAAAAGGCAAGGTACAGGATAGTGTATATGGTATGCTACATTTTGGGTAAATGGGGTAAAAGTATACACATATGGGTGCATGCATACATGTAACACACACACACACACACACACACACACACACACACACACACACACACACACACACATGCACGCACAAATAGCATTGACTGTTCATGAGGCAGGGAACCGGGTATCTGGGAATAGAAGTGGGAGGAATACATTTTACCCTTTCACTATATATTATTTTGTACTCAAAAAATTTTGAACCATCAGAATATATTATCTATTCAATCTACTAAATTTAAAATGAAATAAAAAGTGCTATAGGAAGAGTCATCAATGGATGCAAAAAGTGAGCTAAAGTTTGAAGAGTAACAGGTTATTTACATAATCTCATAGTATATCTCTATAAGATACTTTTTAATTATAAAGGGTGATGCAATAACTTTACAGTGGCAATACCTGGAAAACACAATCTTAACCAAGCAATCAAACCTAGTGATTCAAGCTTACATTATCAGCTACGGGATTAATAAATACCATGTGCCTCCTGATATGACACATGGAGAATAACTTGGCATCACTTCAGTGATAATGTATAACTTAAATTTAGTCATGAGGAAATGTCATATAAACCAAAATTGAGGGACATTCTGCAAAATACCTAGTCTGTATTCTTTACAAATGTCAGTAACATGAAAAATGAAGTCTCAGAAACTGTTTCAGATAAATGGAGGCTCAAGACACCTGAAAACTGAATGAAATGCAGACTTTAGATGTTCCTTTGCTATAAAGACACCATTGAGCTGACTGACAAATCTTAACAAGGTCTGTATATAGATAATAGTATTGATTTAAGGTTGATTTCCTGATTTTGGCAATTAAACTCTGCTTATGGAAGACAGTTCCTAGCTTTTAGGAAATACACACTGAAGTATTTAGGGGTAGACAAGAATCATGTCTACCACTTACTTTCAAATGATTCAGAAAAAAATTAATATGTGTGTGTGTGATTGATAAAGATGATTATGTTGGTGTGTGTGTGTGTGTGTGTGTGTGAGAGAGAGAGAGAGAGAGAGAGAGAGAAAGAGAGAGAGAGTAAAGCTCAGTGGAAAGAAATATCTGAGGGATTTGGGTGATGCTATAGGAGGCAGAGGGCAAGGAGGAGTTAAAGACGGTAATACAATTTCAAGTATGGGTGACTTGAAGGAATAATGATACCATGAATAGGGTTGGGAAAGACAAAAGCAGTAGTTTTCTGTAAAGACAATGAATTTGATTTTAAACATGTCTACTATAAAAATAAATATAAAAAATTCCAGGTAGATTAAAGACCTAACAATTAAAAAATTATTGAAAGTATTTAAAATATTTTTAAATTCTGGGAGAGTAAAGGTCCCATATACATGACAAGAAATCCAGAAGTCAAAAAACAGAAGATCAATAGATTTGACTACATACAAACTGAACTTTTACACAGAGAAAGGCAAATAAACAAAGTTAAAAAAATTCTACAAAATATCTGTAATATGTATTACAAAAGGGTAATATCTAACATCAATAAGAAAAATATAAATAGCCTAGTAGAGAACTAAACCAAAATTAAGAACAGACAATTCACAGAAGGATTTGTGTCTCTCCCTCTCCCTCCCTCCCTCCCCCCCTTCCTCTCTCTCAGTTGGCGTCTCACTCTGTCACCCAGTTTGGAGTGCAGTTGCACAATCGTGGCTCACTGCAGCCTCCACCTCTTGGGCTCAGGTGATCCTCCCACCTCAGCCTCCCGAGTAGCTGGGACTATAGACATGGATCATCATGTCTGGATAATTAAAAAAAAATTTTTTTGTGGGACAAAGTCTCACTACGTTGCCCAGGCTGGTCTTAAACTCCTGGGCGCAAGCAATCTTCCCACCTCAGCCTCCCAAAGTGTTGGGATTACAGCTGTGAGTCACATGTTTGGCTGGAATACTCATTAAGAAACATAGGAAACTGCACCTCCCATTCTTCTACTCTTAAATCCACAGGGGATATTGGACAGAATTCCAAGTGTATTAAAAGTCATGCAGCACACCACTCACAATTTACTCTAGTGTTTGATATTACCTGAAATATTAGTTTTGGGAGGACTGCAAGTTTGACTCAGATATCATGGCAAAGTTAGTATGTATAGAATTAGGTAAAGAAAAGCCATGTATTAGGAGAAGAGGGCAGTCAACCATGGATTACCTGAATTAGTGGGAAAGTATGAGCTTTTCATATACAACTTAATTTGTCCATTGCAACTACTCCTCTGAATCTTCAGTTTCCATTCAGGCCAGAGTCATTCTATCCTTATCCCTTATACTCCTTTTACCTTCTCTTATCATTTCATTACTTTGCATTTAATATTGTACTTACCCCATAATAAGTACTCAACAGATACTTGTTGAATAAAGTGCCCTAACCCAAAAGAAAAAAGAAACAAGGGCAGCAAAATAATAAGATTCATGTCCCTTTTCTTTTAATTATTATATTTTATTAAATTGTATGTATCTTATATATTTTGGCAATGAAGAATAATTCTTATTTTAAAATTTATTTTTAATTAAAAAATTGACAGATAGCATTGTATGTTTTTATCATATACAATATGATGTTTTGAAGTACATATATGAGGGACCAAAAAACCCCCAGAATTTATTTATAAAAAATTGTGTCTTTATTCTTACATGTTTAAGCCTCAGTCACCTTCAAAGTACTCTCCGTTTGATGCAATTCATCTAACAAGACACCTTTTCCACTGCTCAAAACAGTTTTTGTATTCATCAGTTTTGATGCCTTTTAGCGCTCCTGCTGCTTGTTTCACCTCTTCCACATTGGCAAAACATTTTCCTTTGAGAACTTTTTTTTCATCCGGGGAAATGAAAAATGTCACTCAAGGCGAGATCAGGTGAATTGGGAAGGTAGAGCATGGGAGTTAAGCTGTTTTTGGTCAAAAACTGCTGCACACTCAGGATGGTGTGGGCAGGTGCACTTGTAAATCACCCATCATGAAATGGGCAAATGCGATGAAAGAATCTCAAAAAACAAACAAACAAACAAACAAACAAAAACACTGAAGCTGAATGCAGCTAATGCCGATTGGTTCCTAGAACACTTACCTAGTGAAAGAAGCCTGTATCACAAGGGGCCTGCCCTCCAAAAACTAATTCTGTTTTTTTTTTTGGGTCCCTCTGTACACCGAAGAATGGTTAAATCTAGCTAACTAATTAATGCATTACCTCACTTAGTTATTTTGTGGTAAGAGTGTATAACATCCACTCCGTTTACATTTTTCAAGATAACAATATATTATCATTAATTAGAATCACTTTGCTATACATTAGATCTCTTGAAATTTGTTCCTTCTGTCTTGCTGTAATTATGTATTCTTGAACCAACACCTCCACTTCCTCTCCACCTCCTGTAACTGCCCCAGTTTCTGGTAATCACCATTCTACTGTCTACTTCTATGTGATAATTTTTTTTTTTAGATTCCACATATGAGTGAGATCATGTGGTATTTGTTTTTCTGTGCCTGACTTATTTCACTTAACATATATCCTCCAGGTTCATCCATGTTACAAATGGCAGGAATTTCTTTTTTATGACTGAACAGTATTCCATTGTGTAAATATACCAAATTTTTTAATCCATTCAAATGTTGATGGGTGTTTAGGTTTATTCTATGTCTTGACTATTGTGAATAGAGTTGCAATAAACATGGGACTGCAGCTATCTCTTCGACAAACTGATTTTAATTCCTCTGGATACATACTCTGTAGTGGGATTGCTGGATCATATGGTATATCTATTTTTAACTTTTTGATGAGCCTCCATGTTGTTTTCTATAATGGTTGTACTAATTTACATTCCCACCAACAGTGTATAAAGGCTCCCTTTTCTCCATATCCTTACCTGCACTTGTTATCTTTTGTCTTTTTGATAATGTCCATTCATAATTATGGTGAGAAGACACCATTGTGGTTTTGATTTGCATTTCCCAATAATTAGTAATACCGAGCATTTTTTCATATACCTGTTGGCCATTTTTATGTCTTCTTTAAAGAAATGTCTAGTCAGGTTTTTGCCCATTTTTTTTTTTGAAATCGGGTTGTTTATCTTTTCTATATTGAGTTGTTTGCATTCTTTATATATTTTGGATATTAACCTCTTGTCAGACGTATAGTTTACAAATATTTTCTCCCATTCTGTAGGTTGTCATTTTGTTCTGTTGATTGTTTACATTGCTGTGCAGAAAGTTTGGTTTGATGTAATCCTATTTGTCTATTTTTGCTTTTGTTGCCTGTGCTTTTGGGGTCTTATCAAAAAAATCAATGCCAAGATCAATGTCATGAAGCTCTTTCCCTATGTTTTCTTCTAGTAGTTTCATAATTTGGGGTTTTATGTTTAAATCTTTATTCTATTTTGAGTTAATTTCTGCATATGTTGATAAACAAGGGTCTAATTTCATAAAAGGCATCCAAACTGAAAAAGAGCAAGTCAAATGATATCTCTTTGTTGATGATATGCTTATACACATAGAAAACCCTAAAGACTTCTCTAAGAGATTTCTAGACTTGATAAACTACCTCAGTAAAGTCCCAGGATACAAAATCAATGTAAAAAATCAATAGCATTTCTATGCACCAATAATACTGAAGCAGAGAACCAAATAAAGAGCTCAACCCTATTGTCAATAGTCATACACACAAAACATACCTAAGAATACATCTAACCAAGGAAGTGAAAGATCTTTACAAGGAGAACTACAAAATTCTGATGAAAAAAATCATAGATGACACAAACACATGAAAAAACAATCAATGTTAATGGATTGGAAGAACCAATACCGTTAAAATGTCCCTATGCACAGAGCAATCTACAGATTCAATGCATTCCCTATCAAATTACTAACATCTTTCTTCACAGAATTATAATAAATAATCCTAAAGTTGACACGGAACAGCAACAAAAAAGAGCCCAAATAGTCAAAGCAATCCTAAGCAAAAAGAATAAAGCTGGAAGTATCACACTGCCTGACTTCAAATTGTACTACAAGGATATAGTAACTAAAACAGCATAGTACTGGTATAAAAATAACACACAGATCAATGGAACAGGATACAGAACTCAGAATTAAAGCCACATACTTACAACCAACTGATCTATGACAAGGTCAACAAAAATAAACAATGGGGAAAGGACACCTTATTCAATAAATGGTGCTGGGAAAATTGTATAGTCATATGCAGAAGAATGAAACTAGATTGCAGAAGAATGAAACCAGACCCCTATCTCTCATCATATACAGAAACTAACTCCAGATGTATTAAATATTTAAACATAAGACCTGAAACTATAAAAATCCTGGAAGAAAACTTAGAAGAAACTCTTCTGGATACTGGCCTAGGCTATAAATTTATGATGAAGACTCAAAAAGTAAATACAACATTAGAAAAGGCAAAAATAAACAAATGGGACTTAAACTAAAAAGCTTCTGCAGAGCAAATTAAATGATCAATATAACAAATAGTCTACAGAATGGGAGAAATATTTGCAAATTATGCCTCTGACAAAATACTAATATTTATAATCTACAAGAAACTCAACTCAAGAAGAAAAAACGTACAATCACATAAAAAACTGAGTAAAGAGCATGAGCAGACATTTGTCTAAAAAAGAAATACAAGCAGCTAGCAAACACATGAAAAAAATGCCTAACATCACTAATATTCAGAGAAACATAAGTTAAAACCACACTGAAATATCACCTTATACCAGTCAGAATGGCTATTATTAAAAAGTCAAAGAATATCAGATGCTAGAGTAGATGTGGAGAAAAGGGAACACTTATATACCAGTGGTAGGAATTGTTCACCCTCTATAAAAAATCCTTAAATAACTAAAAATCCTTAAATAACTAAAAATAAAACTTCCATTCAACTCAGCAATCCCATTACTGGATATCTACCCAAAGAAACAGAAATCATTATATAAAAAAGACACCTGCACTCAAATACTCATTACAGCACTATTCATCACAGCAAAGTCATGGAACCAATATAAGAGCCCATCAATGGTTAAATGGATACAGAAAATGGGTATGTATACACCATGGAATACTATGCATCCATAAAAAGAATAAAACCATGTCATCTGCAGCAACATGGATGGAAGTTGAGGTCAATATTCTAAGTGAATGTTGGGAGCCAGCCGTGGAGGCCCGCCTGAGCATTAGGGATCCAGGCGGGCTGCAGACCCTGAGACCACCAGATTGAGTCCAGGAGCTGAAGGCCCATTCCCTCTTCCCTTCTTTGTTGTTTGGCATGATCCACTAGCAGGGACTTTGATGATCTAAGCATGAAGTTCTGAGAGTATGACAGGCATGGCTGACCCTAGGGATCCATTGTTCCCGTTTCTCACAGACTGTGGTTTTGGCTTTAAACTTAACACAGTTCAAACTCAGGTCACATTTGGGAGCCTTTAATATGGTACAAGCTTCTTTATAAGATTTACAAGTATATTTGTAGAATTATTATATACATTTAGAGAGCTGTTTCCAGCTTTAGATGGTAGAGATGATTATCTAGAGTTACCAGAAATGGCCCAGCACAAACTTTGGACTGGGCCACATTCCTAAGGGCCCAGCATTCACTTTGGGCGGGGCTGCATTCTTTTAAACCAGTTTTTTTAGCTACAATTAGTGTCGGTTTTTTCTACTTGTTATAGAAGTTGAATTTATTTTATTCATACAAAGTATTGTAGAATAGGTCATGCTACCTCAGGGAACTATGTTAGCTCAAGCATGATCAAACATGATACTTTGAGGTTTTATAAGAATACAGTTAACTTTAGAAATTTCATTGTTCCCACTTTTTACTAATTGTGGTTTTGGCTTTAGTACAATTACAGTCTGTATTTGGGTTTTATTTTAGAAGCTTTATTGCTGATGATCAGTTTTATATATTGGGATTAGGTGCTGGAGACCAGCTCCAGCCGGGTTCAGGGTACCCCAAAGGTGGAGACAGTGTCAGCGATTGGGGGAAAGAAGAGAGAAAGAGAGAGAGAGAGAGAAAGAGACTGGACTCCAGTCTAGTGCAGAAGTGATGTGTGTGTTATTGGGAATTACAATGGGTCTTTTATACACAAAGTCAGATGTGGGAGGGGCGTCCCCCACCCACCAGAAACCTTAATCCATGAAAACTTAATCAATGATTGCCTTTAAACCCTTTTCATATGATAATCTTAAAGTCCCATAACAAAGGATAACCTAATCTGTGACTGACATATTCTATAAACCTTTTTCATCCTAAGCTGATTGATTTATGCCAAGTTAAACAATTCTATAGAAGCTTAAGTATTTACTTTACAAACGAAAGTGGCCCATCCCAGAATGTTTGGAATGTGGCCCAGTCCAAAGTTCACAGTGGGTTACCTGCAAGTAACCCAGTCGCATTCTTTCAACAAAATGGCTGTCTTCTAAAACTATATTCTACAATTTACACCTTCAATAAATCCTAAGATCATGACCCAGAAGCCTGTGACCAATACTAAGGCTCTTAGATGTGACACAAGTTTGAATTATAAGTTGTGTGAAAACCAAAACTGCAGTTTGTGGAAGAATGGGAGCAATGAGCTTCTAAAGTTAACTTGTGTTCATCCCGGTCTCAGAGTTTTTATGTGTTGAGCTCACAGGAGCTTAATCTGGTTAGTGCTGAGTAGAAAGGGGGAGGAAATGGGGTCAAATAGCTCCCGAACGCATCCTAGTGGTCTCGGGGCCAACGGCCCTTCCTGATCCCTAATGCTCAGTGGGCCTCCATGGCTGGCTCCCAACAATTAGGAATTAGAAACTTTTATAGAAATTAAGATAGATACATAGGATTTTAGAATAGCCATTTTGCTAAGAGATTGTAATCAATTGTTCCTAGAAACGGCCCAGCATGATCTTTGGACTGGGCCACATTCTTTAGGAACTGGGTTGAGCTATAATTAAGAGTTTCTATAGTATAGGCAAATTAGCACAGAATAGAAAGGTATTAGGATTTAAGTTAGTCATTAGGTGTTGTGTATGCATAAGCTTTAGAAATTATTGATTATTAGAATATTATGATGTTAGAATTGTTACACTGTTTTTGAGAACATTAACCAAGCATAAGGAACAGTGAAATAATATTGGGATTGTCCTTCCTCATGCTTGAGGAAACACCTGGGGGGTGGGGGACACCCCTCATCCACTTGGCTTTGTGTTCACGTGAAAATCTTGTGATTTTGCCTGTGAAACTTTAGGATAAAAGGTTTATGGTTTGCCCATTAAACGGCTTCTGCACTAGACAGAGTCCAGTCTCTTTCTTTCTCCCCCCTTCTCTTTCTTTCTCTTCATTTCTCCAGAATAATTGCCAATGCTGCCACACCTCCCAGGGACCCCCTAAATCTCTCTGCAGGGGCTGGCTCCCCACAAGTGAACTAACTCAGAAGCAGAAAATCAAATACCACATGTTCTCACTTTTAAGTGAGAGCTAAACAATGGGTACACATAGACATAAAGATGAAAATAATAGACAGTGGGGACTCCAAAGGAGGGGGATGGAAAGGAGGTAGAGGTTGAAAAATTATCAGGTACAATGTTCATTATTTGGATAATAGGTACACTAGAAAACTAATCCCTACCAGTATGCAATATACTCATGTAACAAACATGCACCTGTACCCCCTGCATCTAAAATGTAAAACAAGCACCACCTATGAAGTTGTCTTTCCTAAAAGTATTGAACCTGGATCTGTTAAGCCTGTAGCTCTTACTACCAATTTATAGGTAATATAAAGGAGAAATAAACATGTTAAACAACATCACGAGGATACAACCAGCAAAATATAGAGTGTGGAAAACTCTATAGGACAAACAACTCAGTTTTTCAATAAATTGACATAAAAAAAGGAAAGGAGAATTCAGTTATTAAAAAGCATTTTAGATATATAATAACCAAGAGCAATATGTGGACCTTCATTGTATCCTGATTTAGACAAGTTAACTGCAAAAAATACATTTAGGTCAGAGGAATTTAACACTGATGAGATACTTATTAATATTGATGAACAATTTTAATTTTTTATATATGATAATGGCATTTTGGTTCTGTTTTATGTTTTTAAAGTATTTCTCTCTGCTGTTCAGATTGAGTAATTTCTAGTGTTCTGCCTTCAAGTTCACTGCCTTTATCCTGTTCTCTACATTCTGCTGCTTCATTTTGGTTACTATGTTTCTCATTTGTAAGATTTCTACAATCTTCCTTATAGCTTCCATATCTTTGGATCTTCCTTATAGCTTCTATATCTTTGCTGAGACTTTCTAATTTTTAATTTGTTTCAAAGGTGTTCAGAATTGCTTGCTGAAGTATTTTTTATGGTGGTTCATTTAAAAGCCTTGAAAGACAATTCCAACATCTGCAATATTTCAGTGTTGGCATCTGTTAATTATTTTTTCTCATTCAAGTTGAGATCTTCCTGGTTCTTGGTATGACAAATGATTTCCAATTATATCTTGAACACTTGGGGTATCATGTTGTATGACTTTGGATCTTATTGAAATCTTCTGTTTCATCAAACCTTTTCTGACAATACACTATCACTAGAGGAAAGGGGATGCTGCCTCATTACTGCTTGGTGGGGATAAAGTTCAGGTTTCCTATTCATGCTTTGTTGATGATTGGGGGAAAGGGGCTTTGTTACTGCTGAACAGGGGTGGAAATTCAGACTCTCCATTAGGCCTTTCTTGACACTACCTTGGATAGGGGAGGGAGGGGGGCACTTTGTTACTGTTCCCCATGTGGCCTTCACTGATACTGCATTACTACTGAGGGGTAGTGAAAGTCTTGTCTTCACTAGGTCTCCTCTGACACCAACTAGAAGAGATGAGCAGGGATACCCCATTATCAGGGGGTGAGAATCCAAGTTCATGCTCCCCATGTGGTCTCCACTGACACCACAGGAAGGGGGCTTCTTTAAATCCAGAGAGGATGAAAGTCCCAAATCCCTACTTGGTCTTTACTGACACACTGTAGCAGTAGGGAGGGTGGAATTGCCTGCCTTGTTATAGCTAGACAAGAGTGGATGTCTGGGCTTCCTACTCAGCCTTTGTTGATAGAGGGTCAGGGAGAAGGCACAGTTTTTTCTATGGTACTGGCTGGAATAGAGTAGTTATTATCTAAAAGTTGTCTGTCTTGCTTGGCTGCCCTTTCCTAGTCTTTTGTCTAGAAGGAACAGGTTTGTTTTTTTCCCTTGGGGCTTTTGCTGTGTGTGCCATTTGGTGTTTTCAGGTTGATGGCTTCTCCTGGACTCAGTACAGGATACATAAGGAAAAAAGAAAACCCTGGGGCCTCATCACCATGTTGCTCATCAGATCCTGAGATATTTAGCTGTTGTGCCTTCTTCTCGCCACCTTTCAGAGACTTATTATGATTGTTTTATAAGCAATGTACTCCTATACTTAGCATCTATTTAGAAATGCATCTATTTTATCTTGCCCAGAACCAGAAGCTCCATTGTGGTTATATTTTAAGAGATTCCCGAGTAAGATCAAGTGAGGAGCCCCGAGCGAGTGCGCAGACCAAGAGCTTGAACTGCCTCCGCCACGCGACGCCCCCTCCCGCCTCTGCTGCCCGCGCTGCGAGCCCCGACCGGCCTCTCCAAGCAAGCCCTGGTTGCTGCGACTACCAGCTGCGCCAACTGCCACCAACCGCCAGCGAGGTGCCCGAGGGAGAGTCAGAGGAGGTGGCATGAGCGAGGCAGGCGAGACCACCATTACCACCACCATCCTCCTGCAGGAGCTGGCGCAGACGGTTGTTGCAGCGCCCCAGGACCCTGTGCCCAAGAGCCTGGTGGGCAGCGGCGCGCCCCAGGCTGCGGCCCCGGTGCCCACCACCCTGGTCGCAGGACACCCCACTGGGGACCGGCCCCCGCAACAGCCACAGGCACCGCGGCTCCTGCCTCAGTAGCCGCCGCAGGCAGCGAGGACGTGGAGAAAAAAGTTCTCGCTACCAAAGTCCTTGGCACTGTCAAATGGTTCAACGTCAGAAATGGATATGGATTTATAAATCGAAATGACACCAAAGAAGATGTATTTGTATATCAGACTGCCATCAAGAAGAATAACCCACGGAAATATCTACGCAGTGTAGGAGATGGAGAAACTGTGGAGTTTGATGTGGTTGAAGGAGAGAAGGGTGCAGAAGCAGCCAATGTGACTGGCCCAGATGGAGTTCCTGTAGAAGGGAGTCATTATGCCTCTGATCGGCGCTGTTACTGACGTGGCTACTATGGCAGGCACTATGGCCCTCCTCGGAATGCTGGTGAGATTGGAGAGATGAAGGATGGAGTCCCAGAGGGAGCACAACTTCCAGGACCAGTTCATGAAAATCCAACTTACCGCCCAAGGTACCGTAGTAGGGGACCTCCTCGCTCACGACCTGCTCCAGCTGTTGGAGAGGCTGAAGATAAAGAGAATCAACAGGTGGCCAATGGTGCAAACCAGCCATCTGCTCGCTGTGGATACTGGCATCCCTACAACTATCAGCGTCACTCCCGTCCTTCTAATGCTCCTTCACAAGATGGCAAAGAGACCAGGGCAGGTGAAGCACCAGCTGAGAACCTTGCTCCAGCCACCGAGCAGAGCAGTGCTGACTAACACCAGGCTCCCCAGGCCCTTTACCATCAGAAGGTGACCTAAAGAATTAATGACAAATAAAGCAAAAAGCAAACCTTACCAACACCAAAGACACATTCAAGCAATAAAGTGGAAGACTAACCAAGATTTGGACATTAGGATGTTTACTATTATTCTTTAAGAAACTAACAACTGCAAAAGAAAAATGTCAGCAAATTTTTCCAGCAAGCTGAGAACCCAGGAATACCTGCACAGAAGACAAGAGACCAACTTCCCCACTTTCAGCAACCACTAGGTTTATATTTTTTTCCTGTTTTTTACTGTTTTTGTAACAAGAATTGAAAGAAGAAATATTAATACTACATGGGGAAAACCCTAACCAAAGAAATCTAAAATATATAGTAAATGCTTCTTTTTTCTCTTTTGTTCATTTTGGATACTGGTGCTAAACTTCCAAAGGTCATAATTTAAAAAGAAATTTTATACCTTCTTATTTATTTCTAGTATGAGGGGAGGATAACATTTTTGCTTTCTTATGTGACTCTTTTTGAAAATGCAGTAAAGCCGGGCTCGGTGGCTCAGCCTGTAATCCCGCGCCTTTGGGAGGCTGAGGTGAGTGGATTGCCTGAGCCCACGGGTTCGAGACCTGCCTGGCCAGCAAGACCTCATCTCTACAATAAATCAAAAAATTAGCTGGGCGTGGTAACGCATGCTTGTAATTCCGGCTACTTGGAAGGCTGAGGCGGAAGGATCGCCAGAGCCCAGCAGGTCGAGGCTGCGGTGTCCGGGAGCGGCCACTGCACTCCAGTCTGGGCGACAGAGTGAGACTCCAACTCAAAAAAAAAAAAAAAAAAAAAAAAAGAAAATGCAGTAAGAAGCTCCTCAAAAATAAAATTTTTACCTTTTAAAGGAAAAAAAGATTCCTTATCTTTTACAAATATTACTGAAATATTTAGGAATATCTAAAATAGTCTTCAAAATAATCCAGGAGAGAGACTGAGAATATAGATGTAACAAGATTAGCCATGTGTTAATAATTACTCAGTGTGGGTGATGACCCATAAACATTCATTACATTCATTATACCACCCTCTCTACTTTTGTGTAAGTTTGACAATTTCCATCATAAAAAGTAAAAAAAAAAAGTTACTCTCCCTCCTCTGAGAATGATGGACATGAAGAGAACATGATGGAAGTAGAAAGACTGTTAGGAAGCTATAGCAAAAGTCCTTTGTGAGAGACAAATGCCTGAATGAAGGCATCACTGTAGAGCTGCAAAAGAGAAGCATTTAGAGGTAAAACTGGCAAGACCTGGTAAAACTGGCAAGACTTGGACATGGGTAGGTAGTCACTTGATTATTAGGTAGGTGGTGGTTCCTTCAATGGGTATAGAAAATTTAATAGAGTCTCCATATGTTCATTGTAACACTGTTCACAATAGGAAAATCATGGAACCAACAAAATGCCTACCAATGATTGACTAGATAAAGAAAATGTGACAAATATACACCACGGAATACTATGCAGTTATAAAAGAGAATGAAACCATGTATTTTGCAGCAACGTGAATGGAGCTGGAGTTGATCATTGTAAGTGAACTGACTCAGAAATGGAAAACCCAAAACTGCATGTTCTCACTTACATGCAGGAATTAAATGACCACAATAATGGGAATAAAAGACATAGAGGATGCCAATAAGGCGGGAGGCAGGGAAGGGGCTTAGGGTTCAGAAATTACCTATTGGGTACAATGTTCACTATCTGGGGGAATGGGCCACCTGAGACCCAATCTCCACCACTTCACAGTATGTCCATGTAACAAAGATACACTTTCATCCCCTGAGCCTAAAATAAAAATGAAAAAAAAAGAATTTAATAGAGTATGACTCTATTTTTAATGTTTGACTGCTGATAGCTTTCCACTCCCACCACTCTCCTTTCCTTTTGGCTCTACAGCTGGGAGGGTGATAAGAAAGTCTGAGTGCTTCTTCCTTTGGTGACAGTGAGAATCCTCACTCCCTAACCACAATAAAGTCCCAAATACAGTCTCCTTTCCATGTTCTCCCAAATTTTGGGGGGAACAACTTAGGAATCTTCTCTGCTCTCCCCAGAAAGCTTCATTATGTGAGTAATAGATATTCTACACCTTCCTTGGTATGTGTATGGCATCATCATTCTCAACATTCAAACCAAATTTAGGAAGGGAGGGGAGTCCATCCTGTTTCTTCATGGCGACCATAACATGAGAAAGGAGGGAGATTATTTTTGTGTGGGGGTTTGGGGGCCAGGAGAGAGGACTTCAATTTTGACATATTGAGTGTGAGGTACCTAGATACAAAGTACCTAGCAGGGTACCTGATACATTGCAAACAAAAATGTTAGTTTCTTTTTTCTATAAGTCTCTATATTCTTCCTTCTTTTAAAAATTTATCCATAGATTTTACCAAATAATGGAGGCTTAGTAATAGCCATAATTATAATAATACTTATCAGTTATTAATCACCTACTATGTGCCAGGTATTGTATTAGGGACTTTACAGATATAATAACTTCTTTACTCTTTATAATCACTCTCTGAAGTATGTATAATCCAAATTTTATAAATGAGGACAATTGATGCTTTGAGGTCATACAATGAGTAGGTTGCTAAGCTGTATTCAAATCCAGATCAATGAAACTCCAGAAGCTGAGCTCTATTTACTATGCTATATTTCCTTTGTATATGAGCATTAAAGTAGATTGATAATGTCCATCACTTACTTCATAGTATACAGCATGTAGAGGATATCAGATTGTTCCTGTAAACTTGAGGTCTCCTTCAACTGTAAAACCAGTGCTTTGAAGTCCACCTCCCCAGACGGATCTCTAGGAATATGTACTTCTACACGAACAGAGGGAACCTTTAGTTTGAGAAATGATGAAAAGAAATTAAATCCACAAGTGTTCAACTTAAATAATGCCCTAGAATGAGTCATCTTTTCACCTCTAAATCTTTTCCCTAAAAATTCTTTAAATGTTGATGAAAAGCAAAGCAAAAACAATGAAATCTTCAAGATGTATGATACAACAATATGGTTTTCCTGACTAGACAAACTCGTTCACTTTATTTTATTTTATTTTATTTTTTTGAGTTGGAGTCTCACTCTGTCACCTAGACTGAAGTGCAGTGGCCGCTCCCGGCCACTGCAGCCTCAACCTGCTGGGCTCCGGTGATCCTTCCGTCTCAGCCTTCCAAGTAGCTGGAACTACAGGCGTGCGCTACCATGCCCAGCTAATTTTTTTTATATATTGTAGAAATGAGGTCTCGCCAAGTTGCCCAGGCGGGTCTCAAACCTGCAGGCTCAGGCAATCCACTCACTTCGGCCTCCCAAAGCGCTGGGATTACAAGCTGAGCCACCGAGCCCGGCCACTTGTTCACTTTAAAAGTGAACTGAACATGGAACCAACCATGCTGCTCATCAAACTGCACTGGATAAAAAAAAGTGGTACATATACACAATGGAATACTAAGCAGTCATAAAGAACAAAATTATGGACCTTGCAGCAACTTGTATGTATTTCAAGTCTATAATATTCAGTGATTTATCACAGAAACAAAGAACTGAGTACCATGTATTCTCACTCAAAAGTAGCTGGAAACTGCTGGGGTGCGGGGAAGACAGGCACATAACACCAATAAGGGTACCTGATCTCAAACCAGGAAAAGTGGGGACCAAAGAGAGGCCCAAACTTTACCTGTACAATGACTACTTGTATATCTAAACCTGAATTGTACCCCACATCTTTAATTTTTATTTTATTTTATTTTTATTTTTTGAGTTGGAGTCTCACTCTGTCGTCCAGACTGGAGTGCAGTGGCCGCTCCCGGCCACCACAGCCTCGACCTGCTGGGCTCCGGCGATCCTTCCGCCTCAGCCTTTCAAGTAGCCGGAATTACAGGCATGCGCTACCATGCCCGGCTGATTTTTTTTTTGATTTATTGTAGAGATGAGGTCTTGCTGCCCAGGTGGGTCTTGAACCTGCAGGCTCAGGCAATCCACTCACCTCAGCCTCCCAAAGGCGCGGGATTACAGGCTGAGCCACCGAGCCCGGCAATTTTTTTTTTAAAGTGAACAGAAAAGGACATATGTCTTCACTAGGATATCATTTTTCTTGCCACTAGGTGTTAACAGGAACCATAATGATTAGTTCTAGTATTTTCCATAAAGATAGCAGTTTTGCAAAAAACTGATAGAAATGCCTTATGTGCAGGTTTACCTGGTCCTCCTGTGGGGAATGAGGTGAGTCAAGTAAGTTGAACGAAGGCCGGGAAGGCTGAAATAGCTTCATAGGAAGATACATGTGAACATCTGCAAGAGGTTGACATTTATGTGAAAGGTTGCATAGCTAGGAGACTAACAAAAAATGCACAGCTGACTTTATCAATGAGGTCATATATGAGTCAGTTCTTTATAGAACAAGAATGAGAACTTTATCATCATTAACATCAGATAAAAGAAATATGAATATCAGATAATTTAAAGAATGTCCAATGAATCAATAAATATACTTTGAATTGAATTGCTAGAATTATAGCATTAGCTTGACATATTAACATATTACATTTACTAATGTAGTCAATACCACAATAGTGCTATCACTGAGTTTTATTTAATACCATATACAATAAAAATAGCACAGCTATGTTTTATATTTTCTGAACTTAGAATATCTGCCTGCTAGTGGTTAGATTTCCCTGAAAATAGGCGAATAGATGATTCTATCTAGAGAATCAAAAAAATATAGTGACTAACCAACCTTGAGATAGTCTTATGATTTTTTTACCTTCAGTCCATTTTTGAAATACTTACCATAACCACCTCTAAGTAGAGAGTCTCTTGTCATTTTCACCATTTTACAGATACAGAAAGAGAGAGACAGAGCTCAAATAACTCTTCAAGCAAGTAGGTAACAGCTGCAAATTTAAGCTGGTTTCCTGATTCATAATCAAGGAGTATAACTTTAAAACGTTCACCTCTCCATATAAACCCTTTCTCAAGGGAGCATACTCAAAGGGTATGCTAAGCTTTTCCCTATTATAAGTGTTAAAGGATTTACCAATGTTTATGTTTAATAATGTTGGTTAGTAATGGTCAATAAAGTTTTAGATGGCAATAGCATGCATCTCAATCATTCTCATCATCTGTAAAATGTTACATTCAGGTCCTCTAGGTGTGGCTAAGGAGCCTTTCTCTCCTTTTATATGTAGCTACCATAGAGGCATTGAACACTCTTAGGAACCATGATTACTCCTGGCAATGTGTGATGGAAGACATCCTCCACTGTAAATACAACTGAAGGAGGATAGTGGTCATGGGAAGGTGAATAGCAAAATTGTGAAGAAAGAATACTGTATTTGACAGACACAGGTCTACATTGCTGGAACAACTTACAGCTGGCCTAAGGGAACCAAATGTAGCTTGCTTTAGGGAGACTGTTTCCCTCCCCACTGCATAACTATCTTATAATAGTTTTGCAGTGCCTTCTCTTTAAACAAAGTTTCTTCCATATTAGTAATTTCCAAAGGAATTTTGATGTTAAAATTGAATATGCTCCTTGTCTCTTGTTCTGCCTCTTCTTACCATATTACTGGTTAAGCCAGATGACACAGTATTATCTACAGCAAAACTATACCCAATTCATTACTTTTAAAAATATTTGAGTGTCTAATATTTTCTAGGTGTTGCCCAAGATGCTGGGATAAAGCAGTGAACAAAACAAAGTTTCTGCTTACATTTGTAATTAATGCCCCGCCCCCATCCTGGGTTTCACATCGTCCTGTGCCTGACTCTAGTGAGTCATGGCATTACTCACTCTGTACATGCAGCTCCTTGGCCTTGGTCACCAAGGACATTAAGTCGCAGGTTGTTTGCACAGCAGCTCGGAACTGATCTAGACCTCCCTTCTGTGAGGTAAGGGCTAGTTTAGGATGGGGAGCAGTGTGTGCCAAAAGGTGATCTAAATAACGAGCAACTTCATCACCACAGCGAGCTGCAAGGTTAGTGGGTGGTGGGGGGAGAGAAAAAAATGAACATTTTAGTTACTTCACAATCTACTGCAACAAACAGAATGACTGGCTCCTGTGCCCACAACACAGCACCAGAAGTAGGTTGTTTACAGCTCATGGAGAAAAAAAAAAGCTTGTGATCATTGTATTACCTTATATCTTTAAGATTTTAGAGACTATGGCCATTTACCAGGACTCACCTCATCTTCAACTTTGCTGAGACAGTGGTAGAGTTCCTGAAAGTAGAAGCTTATTCTAGGAGAGGCGAAGCAAGCATTTCATAATCTGTACATGTGCATGTGTACATATGACGGTAGTGGTGGCAAAAGTGGTGGCGGTGGAGGAAGAGCAGAAAGGGGACCTTCAAGTCTCACCAATATGAGGAGACTTGTAAGGAAGTGTCGGGAAAGGGCAAAAATCTTCCACTAAGCACTGAGCCTAGTTTTAAACAGATTCTACAAACAGTGGCTACAATTACTAATGAAAAACAATCTTCATGTGACATTGGTACAGAAAAGACTATTGGCCACACACTGGTCTTTTAGTCACCTCATTTATTTACTCACCAATATTTGTTGGCTACCATGTACCAGGTAGTATACTAGGTGCTGAGGTTTCAGTGTTAAAGAAGATGAATATGGTCCCTATCCTCTTGGGCTTCCCTTCCCTTATACACCTTCTATGACATTATCCCTGAATATGGGTAATAAAACTATATATACATATCTATATATATTCTGTAGATGCCTAATATTTCAGACTTTATATGACTATTCACAATGTTTATAGTTGGACAAATATACTATCCAGATCAATATCGAAGTCTGCTAAGTGAGTCATGAGTCACTTGGCTTTTGACAATCTCCACTGATCTTTCCAGATGTCTTTCCATGCTCTGATGTGACTAATGGGAACTAGCAGTGCTGTGAGAATGTAAGAATGGAACTCATATTCAGTGACATCTTAATGACAAAGATTTTAACCTTGAATACAATTTAGATCTCGAGTGAAGGATTATGAAGAATATGGATAGAAACTCTCTACCCATAGGAGGGCTGTCAAGCAATAAACATGCCCATTGTGAGATCACTGATGAGTAAACTCAGAGGTGGGAAAGTGACTCAGAATACCATAATATCAAAGTTAGTAATAGATATTAATAGAAATATATAGTTTAGAAAGTAATCCAAGGGAATGAGTGCTACAGATGAAAATACAACTACCCATGGAATGGCAAACAATCTCAATATGTGATCATTCTTGTCTAATTTTTTAAAGTATTTGATGCCTAGATAGATGACATGACTTTGGTTATTATTGATAACAGTAAATAGCCTTGTATTTAGTGCATTTTTACAATAAGAAATTCAAACTATTTTAGGCTTTACAAAAATAAATACAGAATGAATGAAGTTGTACTTAGTAAATAAATACTGAGTCCAAACAATAAAATAGTCCCTCTGACTACTAATATGTTGGTCTATTGTGTAGAAGGCTGTACTTGCTTGCTACCTCACTGAGGAGAGCGATTTTTTCCTTTTCTCCAACACATTGGCTGACTTAAGATTCAGGCTAATAGTCAAATACCTAGAAAATGAAAGCAGGCAAACAATGTTTTAGATAGCTAGAAGAATAATAATTCTCTCTTATCAGCCCTTCTCTGTTTGGGATTCAAATAATGTAATCCTTGCTTTGCCAAGGTCAGTATTTTAACAGTGCAGGGCAGTATTTCTCAGCCATTTTTAATCTATGCCTCTGCAATGCTTTCTCAATATCATCTTTGTATGCCTAGCAGTCAATTAGATTTTACTTTGTTGTATTTGTCTGGTTTGTAATATGAAAACAATAGACATAGCAAATAGGCTTTTTCAAACTACACAGATCTCCCCAGAGATTCTGATATGCCCCTCTAATTAAATGTCATATTTTTATGCTTTTTAATGTCACAAAGCAGTACTGTATAATTTTTCTACTGCATATTTGATTAAATATCTCTCACTTACCAGTATTTCTTCCCATTTCAAAATTACCAGCTACTTCTAATGCCTGAAAGAGAAATCTTCCCTAACCTGAGTAAGGGGCAGTCCAACTCCATACTACACAATCACCACAGGGATATTAGGCCAGAAACCAAAGGTAAGTAAAGGTATAAAAAGTAAAGCCAAACAAAAGTAGAAGTCTAGCTGTATTAACAGAAGTGAGGATAGAACATTGTAAGACTGCTGGCAGCATGAATTATTAAAGATAATGCTAAATAATATTTTGCATTTTTGTCTAGTTAGGCCAGTGTTTTTTGAAGCCTCCTTACCAGTACTGGTTGAATCATAGTCATTCATCCAGTTGCCAGATTCTAGTTCATCATAGTTGTCATCATAATCTTCACTGTACAGCTTACCCTCAGGTCCAGGGTCCATGAAGCTCAAGTGTGTGCAGCAAGATGTTGTCAAAAACTCTGATAATTTACCTGTTTGAATCCTGACAATTAGAATGTAAATAGAAGACAGAAAATCAGGGGAGATCCTTTTTAAAACAACACACTCTTAGTGATAAAAGCATACCTAGCATGTTTTGTCGGAGGATTACCAGTATCTACAGATTAGTATACATCTTGTAAAAGTAAAATTTTATAGCATTCCTAGGCATAGTGTACACCTTAAATGATGAGGGGATTGTGATAATAAAGGCTACAATTATAGGTTAACTATTCACCAGCAGATTGATTTTGTTTTCTTCTGCTGCTGTATACTATGTTACTCAATATGCCAAACATCTGGAAAAAACTTGCACTGGCTACTAGAGAAGTCAGGAGAGAATGAAGATAAATCATTGCAAATCCATCACATTATTTTTAAAAAATCCAAAAGAGACCATTTTGAGTATAAAAGAAGGTGCTTGAAACTGTATAAATTATAGTAGATTTTAAGCCATACTGATGAAATAATAAGCTTCCTCCTCTACTTATGAAACCAATTTCAAAACTCAAAAGGAAAGTTACCAGTACTAATTTTCTAAAGAAGATAACTTGAAGGGGCTACCAATGGACAGATCTTGAATAATTTAAACATTAAATAATGGCGGGAATGAATCATGTCATATTGAATAAAACAAAAATTATTAATGTATGTAGATACTAAACCTAAAATAAAAAGCAGAAGAAAAAGTTTTTTTAAACATAAGAATTTCAACTAATAAATGTACACAGAATGATGGAAACAGAAACATCATTTTACAATCCCACTAGTAATAACTGATTCATGAAAGAATCACCAGAAGCTAATCATAAATTTCTTTCCTTACTTATGAAATCAATTTGAAAGACTGTTGAGGAAAGGATACGGAGAACCCTGGTAAATTCCATTTAAACTAAGTGATTAAGATTAACATGACCAATAATGTGACAAACCAATCTCATGTGCCTCCTGATATACTGCATTGAGAAGGACAGTAGTAAATTCTTACTATTTTATGTTTCTCTGGCATCTATTTTGAATATGTTTAACTTTCTCATATCAGAAGCAGGGTTCAGTCATCCTTGACACAGTTTCCAGTTCTACACTACCCTCAGTTCCTCACTGTGGTTGATCCACATATGTAGCTTATAGAACTTCCTCCTGCTGACCACTTCCCTATGGTACAGCTAGATACAACCTATCTGACTGGCTCTGCTGATCCCTACATCCCACATGAACTGTGCTGATATGCCACGGTGACTACCTCTCAGTTACAGTGTGATCTCCTGGAACTCATGCCTAATTACTTTAAGCCCACTGGAAATCTGTTTGGATGACACTCAGGACCCCAATAAAGGCATTGGCCCATGCATGGGTCTCTCTTTTGTTCTCTCTATACACTCCCTGATTTTCATGTACGTGTCTGGGTATGCCATGTACCTCCCAAGACCTGTAAGCAATAGAATCTTTATTTCCATTTGTGTCTCCTCTAATCATTGAAGAACTGCATTTCATCTTAAACGTGCTAAATTAAAACAAGGACCTAACATCACATGGGCAGTTTTTTTTTGAGTTGGAGTCTCACTCTGTCACCCAGACTGGAGTGCAGTGGCTGCTCCCGGCCACCGTAGCCTCGACCTGCTGGGCTCCGGCGATCCTTCCACCTCAGCCTTCCGAGTAGCCGGAATTACAGGCGCGTGCTACCACGCCCCGGCTGATTTTTTGATTTAATTGTAGAGATGAGGTCTCGCTGCCC
>NW_007057026.1:6573-18972 GCF_000164805.1 Carlito syrichta | reverse complement strand
ATGGGGTGTGCCCCACCTCCCCCAGGCAGATTCCTACTACTGCCAATCCCACCTCCCTGCCCCCCATCTCCCAGTTTCCACTACTCTCAATTCATTCTTTTTTTTTTTTTTGAGTTCGAGTTGCACTGGGTCACCCAGACTGGAGTGCAGTGGCCGCTCCCAGCCACCGTAGCCTTGACCTGCTGGGCTCCGGCGATCCTTCCGCCACAGCCTTCCAAGTAGCTGGAATTACAGGCATGCACTACCACGCCCGGCTGATTTTTTGATTTATTGTAGAGATAAGGTCTCGCTGCCCAGGCGGGTCTCGAACCCGCGGGCTCGGGAAATCCACTCACCTCAGCCTCCCAAAGGCGCGGGATTACAGGCTGAGTCACCGAGCCCGGTTTCATGGGCAGTATTCTTGCCAAAAATACACAGACTGAATCTAATCATGAGAAAACACCAGACAAATTCAAATGGAGATATTCTGCAAAATAACTGACTTGCATTCTTCAAAAATATAATGGAAAATGTCATGAAACAGGCTGGAGAACTGTTCTAGATTAACAGATACCAAAGAGATATAACAATTAAATGCTAATGTGTAATTTTTGGTTAGATCCTGGATTGGTGGGAAAAAAGTTGTGAAAAAATTATTGGGTTAATTGGGTAATTTTGAATATGGACTCTATATCAGATATCGGGTATTTTATCAATATTACATTTCCTATGTGTGATTATATTGTAGATATATATGAGAATATACTTGTTCTTAGACAACAGAAACTGAAGTACTTTAGGTTGAAGAGTCATGATATCTATGGCAAACTCTTTTAGCAAAAAAGTGAGTGTGTATAAATATATTTATATTGTATACAGGATATATGTGTGTGTGTGTGTGTGTGTGTGTGTGTGCATATGCATACGTGAGGGAGGAGGTAGGGAGAAAGAGAGGAAGAGAGAGAGGAAAGAGAGGAAGGGAGGCAATGGGAAGAGAGACTGCATAGTGGGACAAAGTATTAATAACAGGTGAATCTTATGAAGGGTATATGGGTGTGCAGCAGTATTCTTGCAAATTTCTACAAGCTTGAAATTTTTCACAATGAAAACCTAGGGAAAAAAAGAAAAGCAGCCAGAATAAAATAATTCAGTAGCGCCCCCCTCTTTAAGAAAAAAAAAAGTTTTCTGATCCTCTGAGATCTAGGCAAAGAACAGCATGGGAAAAACTTCCAACCTTCCTTTAAAACATTAAATTCCTTGATTTAACCTATCAAACAAAACTCTTGTGAGTAGGATAGGATTATGATGCTGAAGATACAGTTAGTCCCCCCTTATTTATGGGAGATACATTCAAGACCCTCAATGAATGCCTGAAACTTCAGATAACACTGAACCCTATATATACTATATTTTTCTTATACATGCATACCTATGACAAAGTTTAATTTATAAATTAGGCACAGTAAGAGATTAGCAAGAATAACTAATAATAAAATAGAACAACTGTAACAATATATTATAATAAAAGCTATATGCATTTGGTCTATCTCTCTTTTTCTCTCTTTCAGAATATGAAGGGAAACCTCCCCCCAAAAAACCCAAAATTATCTTTTGGAGGACAGGCCATAACTATACCTAGCTCTTAAATTTCATTTCATTTCACTAAAAAAATGTGTAGAGGTCACTTACCTTGCCCCACCAAAATAGCCGTCCTGCATTTTTTGAAGTGCCGCCAGGATACTTGAATTCAAGCTGGTTCCATCTTCATCTTGAAATAAAGAGAATTCTAAAACAATCTTTGTGGTTTTAACTTTGAAGTAAGGGGAAATGTTTCTATTATTTCAAGTCAACATCCTAGTGGTGATGGTACAAATGAGATACTCCTAATTTACCACCCTGTATTTCAACAATTCATCTGAGAACCAGCAACATTGCAGATGGGCAAATGGTAAAGAATGACGACTGATAGAGTTCCTCAAAGGCATTATTTTACTTCTTTTTAATTCTTTTTTATTTTAAAGATGTGGGGTGCAATTCAGGGATAGGTATACAAATGTTCATTATGCAGGTACCCTTGTTGATGAGGTGTGTCCCTCCATTCCCTGGCAGTTTCCCTCAACTGCCAATCCTACCACTCTCTCCTGGCAGTTTCCTGCTACTGCTAATTCCTTTCTTATAGTATTATGATAATTCATCTTACTTCTTATAAGTACTTAGCACAGTGCCTGATGGCAGAACACTTAATGACTACTGAATGATGACAATAATGACAGCAGCAACTATATGTTGAATGTTACATATTACACTGTGCTAAACATTTTATATACATGATTTCATATAATGACCCTTGGCTTATATTTGTGTGTATAGGCATAAAAAATATCCAGAGGGCTAACAATTATTTGATTGTATGTGGAAGGGAGCATACTATACACATTCTCTTTTTATTTTAAAGATGTGGGGTACAATTCAGGGTTAGGTATACAAACGTTGATTATTGCAGGTACCCTTGATGAGGTGTGCCCCTCCCTCACCTAGCAGTTTCCCTCAACTGCCAATTCCAACCCCTCCCATGACAGTTTCCCACTACTGCCAATCCCTTTCTTATAGTATTGTGATAATTGTTCAAGGTCTGCTTATGAGTGAGAACCTATGGTACTCTGTCGTTTCTGTGATAGATCACTGAGTATGATCAACTCTAAATCTATCCAAGTTGCTGCAAAGTCCATATGTTTGTCCTTCTTTATGGTTTCATAATATTCCAGTGTGGTTTTAATTTGCATTTCTTTGATGATTAGTTAGGCTGAGCATTTTTTTACATCTCTGTTGGCTGCTTGTATGTCTTCGTTTGACAAATGTCTGTTCATATCCTTTGCCCACTTTGTAATAGGGCTGTTTGCTTTTTTCTTTTTGGTATGTTTGAGTTCCTTATAGATACTGGATGTTAGGCCTTTGTCATATATACAGTTGGCAAATATTTTTCCCATTCTGTAGGCTGTTTCCCCACTCTCTTGATGGTTTCTTTTGCTTTGCAGAAGATTTTCAGTTTGGTGAGGTCCCACTTATCTATCTTATCTCTTATGGCATGGGCATCTGGGATTTTGATCAGGAATTGGTTGCCAATTCCAATTTCCATAAGTGTATCTCTTACATTTCCTAAGGTTCTTATCGTTTGAGGTTTTACATGTAGGTCTTTGATCCATTTAGAGCTGACTTTTGTGTATGGTGATAGGTAGGGGTCTTGTTTTAATTTTCTGCATGCAGTCAGCCAGTTTTCCTAGCACCATTTACTCAATAGGTTCTCCTTTCCCCAGTGGTAGTTGGTGGAGATTTTGTCAAAGATGAGTTGGCTGAGAAATTGAGGTTTTGCTTCTGGAATCTCCATCCTGTCCCATTGGTTTATATGCCTGTTCTTGTACCAATACAAGGCTGTTTTGATTATTGTAGCCTTATAATAAGTTTGAAGTCTGGAAGTGTGATACCTCCTGCTTTGTTTCTTTTGCTGAGGATTGTTTTGGCTATTTGTGGTCATTTATGTTTCCACATGAATTTCTGTATTGTACTTTCCAGGTCTGAGAAGAATGCTGCTGGTAATTTAATGGGTATTACGTTAAATCTACCTTGGGTAGGATGGACATCTTAACAGTGTTGATTCTTCCAATCCATGAGCATGGAATATTATTCCATTTGTTTGTGTCATCTTTGATTTCTTTGAGCATTGTTTTGTAGTGTTCGTTGTAAAGATCTTTCTCTTCTCTGGTTAGGAAGATGCCAAGGTATTTCATATTTTGTTGTTGTTGATATTGTGAATGGGATTATGCTTTTTATTTGGGTTTCTGTTTGCTTCTTGTTGGTGTGTAGGAATGCAACTGTCTTTTGCACATTTATTTTATACCCTGAGATTTTGCCAAAGTTCTTTATCAGTGTAAGGTTTTTGACAGATTCTCCTGGGTTTTCAAGGTATAGGATCATGTTATCTATAAAGAGGGATAACTTAACTTTCTCTTTTCCTATTTGGATACCCCTGACTTCCTTCTCTTGTCTGATTGCTCTAGCTAGGACTTCCAATACTATGTTAAACAGGAGGGGTGAGAGTGGGTGGCCTTGTCTTGTTCCAGTTTTCAGGGGAAATGGTTCCATTTTCTGTCTTTTTAGCAGTATGTTGGCTGTGGGTTTCTCGTGATGGCTCTTGCTATTTTGAGGTATGCTCCATTTATGCCTAGGTGTTTGAGGGTTTTTTTTCAAGAAGGGATGCTAGATTTTCTCATATAGTTTTATGAACATTTATTAAGTTTATATTATTTACTTTTCTAGAAAATTTGTTAACTTTATCTAAATTTACAAAATTATTTGATAATTTTTACTCTCCTTTATTTCTGTTGCTATTATCTACTTTCTCATTCTGAATGTTTTTTCTTTACTCTGAAGTCTACTTTACCAGATATTAATGTAGCTACCTCTGATTTTTAAAATTATTGTTCACATAAAATATCTTTTTAGTACTTTTCGTTTCAGTCTCCCTATATTGTTACATTTAAAGTTAATTTCTTGAAGATGGCATATAGGTGGGTTATTTTTTATCCACTCTGCTAATGTCTTTTAATTGGCATATTGAGGCTATTTAAAGTTAATATAGTTATTGATATGTTAGGGTTAAGTTTGTCATTTTACTTATTGTTTACTGTTTGTTACTTCTGTTCTTCACTTCTATGTTTTCTTCTTCTTGCCTTCGTGTAGGTTACTTTTACATTTTTTATAATTCCATTTTGATTTACTATAGTGGTTTTTACTGTAACTCCTTCTACAAATTTATTTGTGGTTACTCTATTACATTGTACATACAAACATGATACATACATCACTCTTTACTAGTATGAACATTCTACCATTTAAAATGATGTGTAGAACCTTATCTCCCTTTAATACCTTGCTCTCCTCCATTTATAATATGCTTGCCTTGAATATTTCCTCTATATACTTTGAGAACTAAATCAAACAATGTCATGATTTTTGCTTTAATTGTTAAATGTAATTTAGAAAATTCAAGTGATGTTGTATTTACTCACACTTTTACTTTCTATTGTTTTCTCTTTCTTGATGTTTCCAGATTCTATCATTATTTCCTTGATGTCTCAAGAACTTCCTCTAAACTGTTCTTTTAGCACAGATCTCCTGCAGATAAATTCACTTAGTATTCTTCATCTGAGAATGCTTTTCCCCCCTTTTATCCTTGAAGTGTATTTTCAGTGGATACAGCAAAATTCTTGGTTTATAATTCTTTTCTCTCAGTACTTGAAAAATGTTCTGTCACCCATGGTTTCTGAGAAATTTGCAGTCATTCTAGATGTTTATCCTTTATAGACAAGAGATCATCTACTTGATTATTATGTGTTTTGGCATGGATTTATCTGATGATATTTGGGGTTTTCTCAGCTTTAAAAATCTGTAGATTTCTGTCTTTTGCCATTTTTTCAGCCATTATTAGTTGAAATGTTTTTTTCTCTTTTTTACCCACACTGTTTTCCGTCTCTTTCTGAAAGTTTTATAACATGAATGTTAGATCCTTTTTTGAGGGGGGGAGAGAAGAGAAAGAGATCTTACTGTATCACCTAGGCTGCAGTACTGTAGCATAATATAGCTCACTGCAGCTTTGAACACCTGAATGTTAGATCTTTTATTAGTTCCACAGATCCCTGAGGCTTTGTTCATATTTTTAAAGTCTATTTTTACTGTGTTATTCAGAATGAGTCATTTCTATAGTTCTGTCTTCTAGTTCATTCTATTGTCTCCATTCTGTCATTGAACCTATGTATTTAGATTTTGGTTTCAGTTAGTATTTTCAGTCCTAAAACGTTCATTTTGTTCTTTTTATCTTCAACTTTTTTTTTCTGAGACATCCTACTTTGTCATTTGTTTCAAATATGGTTGTAATTGTGTGTTAAAGTATTTTTATGATAACTGCCTTAAAATCTTTGTATGAGAACTCCAACATATGGGTCATCTTGGTGTTGATATCTATTGATCATCTTTTCTCATTGATGAGATTTTCCTGGATCTTGGTATGAGTAATTTTCTCTTGTAGTCAGGAAATTTAGGGTATCATATTATAATACTCTTGATCTTATTAAAAATTCTGATTTAGTGGGTTTCCTCTGACACTGTGTTGTCAGGGAAGAGAGCACTGTCTTGTCAATGCTGGGTAAGTGTGTAAGTCCAAAGCTCTCCAATGGGCCTCTACTGATACCACACTAGCTGAAGGGGGTGGGGCTCCTCTACTGTTGATCAAAACAAAGAAAGCTTTTGCTCCCCCTTGGGACTTCTCTGACACTACCCCTAAGAGGGGAAAGAGTGCCTCTACATAGATGGGTGAGGGTAGAACTCTTGTATTCCCACTCAGCCTCTGCTGACAGCAGTGGAAACATGGGCCTGAGGTTCTTTTCTGTGACATTTGGCTAGAGTCAAACAGTTAGTGTCTAAACATTTTATGTCTGCTTAGGTTGTTCTTTTCTTGTTCCTTTGGCTAGAGAGGGCAGATTTTTCTTGGGCCTTTTTGGACCTGTCTTTCTGGGGTTCTTTTTATTTTTTCTGCTGGTGCTTCTGGGATAGCAGCTTCTCCACCCTCCAGTACAGGATATATAGGGCAGAAGGAAAATCCAATATATTCACTGCTGTGCCATTCCTCAGGTCCCGAAGTCCCCAGCTCATCTGTCTTCTTTCCATCTTTCTTTTTTTTTTTCTTTTTTTTTCTTATAAAGATGTGGGGTACAATTCAGGGTTAGGTATACAAACGTTGATTATGCAGGTACCCTTGTTGATGAGGTATGCCCCTCCCTCCCCTAGCAGTTTCCCTCAACTGCCAATCTCACCCCCGCAACAGTTTTCCACTACTGCCAATCCCTTTCTTATAGTATTGTTCAAGGTCTGCTTATGAGTCTTTGAATCTTTCAGAGTCTTCTTACTGTTTGCTTCATATATAGTGTCCAAGATTTTTAGTTGTACTTAGCTGGAGGAGTAGGGAGAAGTGAGTCTACTCCATCTTGTCTTAAAAGTATGATTCTTTTTTTGCAAAAGAAAAAGTACTTAAGAATGTGAATTTTTCTAAATATGATTTTGACTGAATCTCATAAATTCTGATAAGTAGTGGTATTTTTCATTTTTAAAAAGTCTGTAACTCCAAATTTGACTTTCTCTTTAATCTAAGAATTATTTGGAAAATATTTTAATTTCTTCATGGTCAGAATTTTTTTTTTAACAATTCTATATCAATTAGTTTTATGTCACATATCTGGCAATATCATCTGCATGATTTCTACTTTTAAAAATTTAACATTCTTTATTCTTTCTGCATATAGATTTTTATATATACCCATAAAACAAGAAACCAGGTTTATCACTCCTCTATGTCTTTGATTATTTTGTAATGTCTGTGACATTCTAATTATAGTTTTCCATTATGAATGTGTAATAGTTTTATCTTATTGTTCCTAAGTTTTTCCAAATATTTGCTTTATACATTTCATTGATATTATTCAGTAGATAAATGTGTACAAATGTTATATCATTTTGGTGTACTACAATTTTTATCAATATAAAATATCCTTATCTTATTTACTGATTTGTGCCTTGAATTTTATTTGCTATTTTTGATATTAATATTGACATCACTGTTCTCTAATTAACATTTATATGATACATTTTTGCACATTCCTTTTCCCCCATCTTTCCATATAATTTTATTTTAGGGATATCTTTTGTAAATAGTGTCCAGCTAGATTTTGCTCTTATCTGTATTCTTGGAATCTTTGTCTTTAATATGAGAATTTAACTAAGTCGCATTTTAATGTGATCACTGATATGTTTGTTCTTATTTCATCAGCACAAAATTTTCACTGACAAAAACACACTGCTGCCAGGCTTGGCGGCTCAGCCTGTAATCCTGCACCTTTGGGAGGCTAAGGTGAGTGGATTGCCTGAGCCCGCAGGTTCGAGACCCGCCCGGGCAACTTGGTGAGACCTCATCTCTACAATAAATAAAAAATTCAGCCAGGCGTGGTAGTGCATGCCTGTAATTCCGGTTACTTGGAAGGCTGAGGCGGAAGGATCACTGGAGCCCAGCAGGTCGAGGCTGCAGTGGCCGGGAGCGGCCACTGCACTCCAGTCTGGGTGACAGAGTGAGACTCCAACTCAAAAAAACAAAAACAAAAAACAAAAAAACCCCACATTGCTATTGGTAATGCAGGCTTCAGAGATTGAGAATCCTGGTTTGAGGCCTGGCTCTGTTACTTATTAGCTTTGTGACTTTGGACAATGAGTAACCTTTCTCATCTATAAAATGGGGTATTAATAGTAACTACCTCAGTCAGATTGTTGTAGAGATTTCAAAAGAATTTAATGAAAACACTTAGCTCAGTGTTTGACACAGAGAAAGTATTCAATCAATATTAGTATTATTGTGATTGTTACTGCTGGTTTGGTTGTGTGAACACACATCAAAATTGTCTGAATTAAATCTAGACCTTTAGTTTTATTCTATTTACCAAGCTGTGGCTGTGTATCTTATTCCAACATTGGGTATTTCAATTTTGAAATATCGTTGCCACTATAAATGCAACATGTCTCCTTACAACTGGAATCTTCCTATAAAAATGTCTCAGCTTCTATCAATGAAAGCATTATTTACCTAGTGATATGGTCTTAGTGTACCCCCAGATTCAATATGTTGAAAATTAATTGCCAATGTGATAGTATTAAATGGTGGGGCCTTTAGGAAGTGATTAAATCATGAGGGTGAGAGACCACGCATGGGATTAGAGCTCTTATCAAAGGGCTTGATGGAGTGGGTTTGTCTTTTTTCTGTCTCTTCCACAATGTGAGTACACATATTTGTTTACTCCAGAGCATGCAGCAACAAGGCACTACCTTAGAAGCAGAGATACTGGGTTCTCTACAGATACCGAACCTGTTGGCACCTTGATCTTAGACTTCCGAGCCTCTAAAACTGTAAGAAATGAATTTCTATTGTTTATAAATCACTCAGTTCATGGTGTTTTGTTATAGCAGCACAGATGGACTAAGACACCTAGTCTCTACATCTTGGAGTTATCTTGATTTGTCTCTCATATCTAGTTAGTCAGTATATGACTTACAGGTGTTGTTTAAAATGACTTTTGTAGCCTTCTTTCCCAGTTTTTACTACTACCAATCTAGTGTATCTTCTTTTCATATCATATGTGGACTCGTTTCCCTGACATCAGTATCCTCTCTCTACAATGTGTACTATCACCAACCAATATTCCCTAAATATCATTTTCATCACATGACTTTTTCCTCAAAAACTTTTGACAGTTTCAGACTTCCAAGAAAAACTATTTAATCTATTTTAAAATATCTTTACTTATTTTCAAGGTCTTCATAATCTGGCCCTACCTTATCCAATTTTGTCTATAATTATACTCCAACATTCAAAGCCCACTCTATTCAGGTTGGTTTCTGCACTGTCTTCTCATAAGTTAAGCTTATTCTTGTCTCCATGCCTCATCAATGGTATTTTCCCCCTCACTTAAAGTTCCTTTCCTTTTTCCCTTCTCTCATCTGAATACTACTAATTCTAAAAAGCTTGGATAAGTTCCACCTCAGTTGAGAAATTTTCTTTGACAACTTGATCTCCTTACTGTGAAATACAAATTTAATGGATTAGTATTTCTTACATACTGTATTAATTTTTTTCTATTATTCTTATGTATTATTTTTACCTCTCCAACTGAACTTTATGCTTTCTGAAGACAATCTGGAAACTTAGTAGTTATTAAATGGGTCCCTGTTAATTGTCTTAAGTAAAGAAGAATGACAAAAAGAAGAAAGACTACCCTACTTCCTCAACTCCTGTGCCTTGAAGCACTTTCGAGATGCAACAAAAAACCCTAACAGTTTGGCTGTACTTTAAGTGATTTATGCTAAAGGATTCTTCTTTAATGAAAAGGAATTCTATGTACTTTGGAGTAAAAACAAGCCTTTGGAAGCAACAGCAGAGACACAGAAAGGAAGCAGTTGCTTCCGTATTGGCTCTAGTCCTCCAGGAACTGAAATAACAATAAAGCCTCTCATCCAGTTTCAAATAAGGAATGTCAGAAGCCCAGCCAAAATAAGGAAAGATAAACCAAAAACCTTTTTACTTTTTCCCTGCTAGATGTACTGCTTCAGTTAGACAGGCTTTGGAGGGAGAACTCTGGGAAATTATCTATAAAATTTTGATGCAGCACTAGAGTAAGATAGATGAAGATATAGTATTACTGTGTTTAAAAATAAGGTTTATGAAAATTGACCTAGAAAATAATTATCTAAAATAGCTTCCAACCAAGTTATAAGTTATTCTCTGCTACATTTTTTGAATTATAGCTTTGTTTTTTTATTTTTATTTTAAAGATGTGAGGTACAGTTCAGGGTTAGGTACATAAGTATAGTTGTCAAACCATCTGAAACATTCTTGTGTACTGATTTATTTGTTACTTATTTATAGCCTGTCTTTACCTTCTAAAGCATAATTTCCATGAGAGCAGAAACTTCATCTGTCTTATTTACTTCATGTGTTCCCAGTGCCTAGAACAGTGCCTGGCATAGAATAAGAGGTAATATATCCTATGGAAAGAGTAAATCATAAGAAGTATCTTTCCATAAGATGCTGAAGGGCTAAACCTATGACATATTTCAAAAATACATTCATTCCTTGCTTCATACAGTCCTTACCAAGCATGCTATGTGAGACGGGGAAGGTGATAGTGGGCTGTCCTGTCATCCTCCAGCGGCTACACAGGTAAGAGAGGTCTGTTCTAAGCATTTCCACTATCATCTTGTTGTCCAGAGCCAGGTAGAACTGTTGCTGGTCTATAAACTGAGAAAAAGAAAAGTTACAGTTCAGAATAATTTACTCTCATAATAATCAAGTAGTATTTAAAAACCCTTACATATTCACAAGGGTATTCAAGAATTCACAGAGGCAACAATACCCCCAAATGTAATGCCTAATAATTCCCAAAGTATCTGGTAGTCAGTTGGAACATATAATAATTTATGACATTTTACAGTATGCTACAGTTGACAAAATATTTTCAGGTACATCATTTTATTTAACTTCATAATCACCCAAGAAAGCTTTTCTTCTTTTAATAGACGAAAAATAAGGCTAAGAGATGATATATGAATTATGAAAGTCATATGGCTAGCAAATGGCAAAGTTAGAAATAGCATCTATGATCCATTACTCTTTCATCTGTATCTAGCTCAGCTATACTATTGCATATGTAAATGGGGATTTTAAGCTTTCTTTCCAGAAAATAGTTTTTCCATACCATACACACATAATCAGACTTATTATTATAATTTAGATAATAATATATCAGGCTAACAATGTGTATAACCACAGCTAAAACAGCACTGAAATTTTTGTTTAGAAAAGGATATTGAAGATTTCCATGCATGTAAAAAAAGGGACCATCCTTCAAATAAAACCCTCCACAGAATTCAGTAGTTGAATAAAAAAGACTGTATTTTGTTTACAAAAAACAAATACAGTTTTATATTAACTTTTAAAAGTAGGGGGTACTTTTGTAAAAATCCCTAGTTGCTGTTTCTGCAACACCCAAGACTACTCTTGGCAGTCATAATCACTTGGTGTAAACCTGTGTGGCAAGTTCAACTCAGTTCAACTCAACAAATATTTACTGAGCAACTTAATATATGCAAGGCCTCGTGGAACTCTTTGACACTTTTCCCAACTTCAGTAAGTGCTTTATTTCAGCAATCTAATGCACATTCCAGCTTATTTCACCCACCTGTGGAGTGAAAGTAAAGATAGTTTTCCGAATGTCGTAGAGTTTTGAAGTTCCAAGCACTCCCATGTGTCTGTAGGGTCGTCCACTGAGTTTCATTCTACTGTTACACCCTAACATAGAATTGAGAAATGGTCAATATATTTTTAATGCAAAAATAAAATTCAGCAAACATTTTTTACATATAGATACATACACAATATATTTATATATGTATAGATACATGCACACACATCCACCTTATTTCCTTGAGTTTAGGTTGTCTTCTTTTGATAGTTTAGCATTCTGAAATTGGTATCCATCTTATAATCGATGTCTATGTTAAATATAGTTGAATTTCTTTGTTTCTTCTAAAAGGCAGTTACTAAATCAATACCTCTTAAAGTGAGGAAATGTTAGGTTGGTACAAATGTAACTGAGGTTTTTGCAAGTTGAAATTTGCTGTGTAATATTGGAATATATTCTTTTTTTTTTTTTTTTTTGAGATGGAGTCTCACTCTGTCACCCAGACTGGGGGTGCAGTGGCCGCTCCCGGCCACCGCAACCTCGACCTGCTGGGCTCCGGCGATCCTTCTGCCTCAGCCTTCCAAGTAGC
>NW_007057026.1:2428-6309 GCF_000164805.1 Carlito syrichta | reverse complement strand
TGCCCAGGTGGGTCTTGAACCTGCGGGCTCAGGCAATCCACTCACCTCAGTCTCCCAAAGACACGGGATTACAGGCTGAGCCACCGAGCCCAGCTGGAATATATTCTTAATAAATATGATTATGTTATATATAATTTGAATGTGCATTTCTCACTTTATGGTTTTTTTTTGCTAATGACTTATTACTTGCTGCTTATTTTATATCTATTTTAGACTATGGGAATGATGTTAAACAAAAAGCAAATTTGAGCGATTTTCTTATTCGAGTTCAAAATGGGTAGTAAAGCAGCGGAGAGAACTGCAACATTAACAACAGATTTGGCTCAGGAACTGTCAATGAATGTACAGTGCATGGTGGTTCAAGAAGTTTTGCAAAGAGGATGAGAGCCTTTAAGATGAGGAGCATAGTGGTCGGCCATAGGAAGTTGACAATGACCAATTGAGAGCAATCATCTAAGCTGATCCTCTTAAAAATGACATGAGAAGTTGCTGAAGAACTAACTCAACGTTGACCACTCATTCAGCATTTGAAGCAAATTGGAAAGCTGAAAAAGCTCAGTAAGTGAGTGCCTCATGAGCCGACCCAAAATTTTTTTTTTTAAATGTCCTTTTGAAGTGTCACCTTCTCTTATTGTATGTAACAACAATGAACCATTTCTTGATTGGATCGTGACATGTGACCAAAAGTGGATTTTATACAACAACCAGCAATGACCAGCTCAGTGGCTGAATGGAGAAGAAGTTCCAAAGCATTTTTCAAAGCCAAAATTGTAGGGAAAAAAAAAAGGTCATGGTCACTGTTTGGTGGTCTGCTGCCGGTCTGATCCACTACAGCTTTCTGAATCCCAGAGAAACCATTACATCTGATAAGTATGCTCAGCAAATTGATGAGATACACCAAAAACTGCAATGCCTGCAGCCGGCATTGGACAACAGATAGGGCCTAATTCTTCTCTGTGACAACGTCCGACCATACATCGCACAACCAATGCTTCAAAAGCTGAATGAATTGGGCTACGAAGTTTTGCCTCAGCCACCATATTCAACTGACCTCTTGACAACTGTCTACTACTTCATCAAGCATCTTGACAACTTTTTGCAGGCAAAACACTTCCACAACCAGCAGGATGCAGAAAATGCGTTCCAAGAGTTCATTTAATCCTAATCCTGTTTTACACCACGGGAATAAACAAACTTGTGTCTCATAAGTAAAAATGTATTGATTGTAATGGTTCTTATTTTGGTTAATAAAGATATACTTGAACCTAGTTATAATAATTTAAAATTCACAGTCTGAGACCGCCAATTACTTTTGTGTTAACCTAATAATTAATTCACACACATATTTTTTCTTTTACAACATAGGATAACATTATACATATTGTTTGGAAACTCCCCCCCCCCGCCAAATACATATTGAACTGTATGTCAGTGCTGACAGAACTATTCCTTTTTTTGGCTAGAACACATTTTTTCAGGGATTTTATTTTTTGCCCCTGCTTTATCCCAAGTGTTTTACTTATCAAATATGCCACATTTTTAGTGTTGCTTCACTCCTGGGGGCCAGAACCACAGAAGTGTCAAAGCCTTGGTCATATTCCAGGGTCTACTGAGTTAGGCACGCATTTTACCTGAGATTGATGTCACAACCAGGTTTATCTGCTGCTCCTTCCTTTTTGTTTTGTTTGTTTCTATTTTTATTATAGTAAAATATACATATCATACAGTTTCTCAGTTTAATAATTTTAAGTGTACAGTTCAGTGGCATTATTGTGCAAACATTGTCATTCATCTCTAGAATTTTTTCATCTTCCCAAATTAAAACTAGGTACCCATTAAGCAGTAACTTCCCATGTCTTCCACCTCCCTGCCTCTGGCAACCACCATTCTACTTGTATCTCTATGAATTTGACTATTCTTGGTATCTCATATAAGTGGAATCATACAACATTTCTCCTTTTGTAACTGGCTTATTTCACTTAGTATAAAGTCTTCAAGGTTCATCTATGTTATAGCATATATCAGAGTTTCCTTCCTTTTTAAGGCTGAATAATATTCCATTCTATGTATACACCACATGTTGTTTATCCTTCCATCTGTTGATGGACATTTGGGTTGTTTCCAACTATCTCTTATTGTGAACAATGCTGCATGTTGCTGTAAAAGATAACTAAGTTTCTGCTTTCACTTCTTTTGGGTATATGCCAGAAGTGCAATTACCGGGTAATCCTGTTTAACTTTTTGAGGAACTGCCATACCGTTTTCCATTGTGACTATACCATTTTACATTTCCACCAACAGTGCACAAGGATTTTCATTTCCCCATATCCTCAACAGCACTTATCGTTATCTTTTAAAAATATAACTGACATTCTAATGGGTATGAAGTGGTACCTTGTGGTTTTGATTTGCATTTCCCTAATGATTAGAGATAGTGAGCATCCTTTCATTTCCTTATTGACCATTTGTGAATCTTTTTAAAAGAATTATCTATTCAAGTCCTTTGCCTATTTTTGAATTTTTTTTCTTGTTAGGCTGTAATTCTTCTTTATATATTCTGGATATTAATCTCTTGTCAGATATATGATGTATCAACATTTTCTCCTATTCTGTGGGTTGCCTTTTCACTCTGCTTATGGTGTCCTTTGATGCACAAAATTCTTATTTAGATGAAGTTAAATTTCTCTATTTTTTTCTTTTGTTGCCTGTGCTTTTGGTGCCATATCTAAAAAAAATCATTGCCAAATCAAATGTCAAGAAGTTTTTCCTCTATAGCTTTATGTCTTAAATTTTGGTCTTTAATCCACTTTGAGAAAATTTTTTTTGTACATGGGGTACAAAATTGCTTCATTCTTTTGTATGTGGATATCCAGTTTTCCCAGCACAATTTGTTGAAGACTGTCTTTTCCCCCATTGAAGGGCCTTGACATCCTTGTTGAAAATCATTTGATTATATACGCAAGGGTTTACTTCTGGGCTTTCCCTTAGTTTCCATTGTTCTATATGTCTATTTTATGCTGGTACCATACTGTTTTGACTGTAGTCTTGTGGTATGTTCTGAAATCAGGAAGTATATGTCTTTCACCTTTGTTCTTTTCCAACATTGTTTTGGTTATTCAGAGTACCCTGAAATTCCACACAAGTTTTAGAATAAATTTTTCTATTTTTGCAAAAATTGTCATTGGGTTTTTGATAGGGCTTGCACTGAATATGTTGATAGTTTTGAGTAGTATTGGCATCTAAACAATATTATGTCTTCAATCCAGAAACATAGATCTCTTTAATTTATGTGTCTTTAATTTCTTTCAGCAATGTTTTGTAATTTTCTTTTTTTCTTTTTTATTTTTTTTATTATGAAGTTGTGGGGTACAGTTAAGGGTTAGGTATACAATTGTGTTTCATTCAGGCACCCTGTTGATATGGGGTGTTTCCCCGTTCCCAGACAGATATTTGCTACTGTTAATCCCATCTCCCTCCCCCCAATGACAGTCAGTCATTTTTGTATAGTATTGCATTGGATGTTTAAGGTCCATTATATGAGTGAGAACATGTGATATTCGGTTCTTTGTTTCTGTGAGAGGTCACTCAGTATTATAGACTCTAGTTCCATCCAGGTTGCTGTGAAATTCATGATTTTGTTTTTTTATGGCTGCATAGTATTCCATCGTGTATATGTACCACATTTTTTTAGTCCAGTCCTCTTTTGACGGGCAGCATGGCTGTTTCCAGGTTCTTGCTATTGTGAACAACGCTGCGATAAACATGCGTGTGCAGGTATCTTTTTTATAGAGTGATTTGTGTTCTTCAGGATATATTCCCAGTAGGGGGATTGCAGGGTCATATGGGAGGTTGGTATTTAGAGCTTTTAGGAATTGCCACAC
>NW_007057026.1:0-1142 GCF_000164805.1 Carlito syrichta | reverse complement strand
TTCTTCTTTTTCTATTTGGATACACCTGATTGCCTTCTCTTCTCTGATTGCTCGAGCCAGGACTTCCAATACTATGTTGAACAGGAGGGGTGAGAGTGGGCATCCTTGTCTTGTTCCAGTTTTCAGGGGAAATGGTTCTAATTTTTGTCCATTTAGGAGTATACTTGCTGTGGGTTTCTCATAGATGGCTTTTACTATTTTGAGCTATGTTCCCCGTATGCCTAGATGTTCAGGGTTTTTATCAAGAAGGGGTGCTGGATTTTATCAAAAGCTTTTTCTGCATCTAACGATATAATCACGTGGTTTTTGTTTTGACATCTGTTGATGTATTTAATAACATTTATGGTTTTACGAATATTGAACCAGCCTTGCATCCCAGGAATGAAGCCTACTTGGTCATGATGGATGATTTTTGAGATTTATTGCTGAATCTGGTTTGCTAGGATCTTGTTAAGAATTTTAGCATCTATGTTCATCAAAGATATTGGCCTGTAGTTCTCTTTCTTTGTTGGATCTTTACCTGGCTTGGGTATCAATGTGATGTTGGCTTTGTAAAATGATTTGGGGAGTGTTCCATCTTTTTCAATCGCCTGGAATACCTTCAGTAGGATTGGTATCAGCTCCTCCTTAAATGTCTTGTAGAATTCTGCTGGAAAGCCATCTGGTCCAGGGCTTTTTTTTGTAGGAAGTTTTCTTATTATGTAGTCGATTTCCTTGATTGTTATTGGTTTATTTAGGGTCTCAATTTCTTCTTGTTCCAACTTAGGTAGGTTGTGTGATGTCAGAAAGTCCTCCATTTCCTTAAGGTTTTCAAGTTTGTTTCCATACAAGTGTACGTAGTAGTCTCTAATGATCTTTTGTATTTCTTCAGGGTCAGATGTGACTTCATCTTTTGTGTTTCTGATTGTGCTTATTTGGTTTTTTTCTCGTTTTTTCTTGGTCAGTCTAGCTAGGGGACCATCGATCTTGTTTATTCTTTCGAAGAACCAGCTTTTTGTTTCATTGATTTTTTTCTATTATCTTTTTGTCTTCTATGTCCTGGATTTGGGTTTTTATTTTGGTGATCTGGATTCTTCTGCTGAAATTAGGGTTTTTGTGGTCTTCCTTTTCCAGCTTCTTTAGGTGGCTTGTTAGGTTGTGAG
>NW_007057025.1:0-2200 GCF_000164805.1 Carlito syrichta | reverse complement strand
AGCCTCGACCTGCTGGGCTCTGGCAATCCTTCTGCCTCAGCCTTCCAAATAGCTGGAACTACAGGTGCGCACTACCATGCTGGGCTAGTTTTTTGATTTATGTAGAGATGAGGTCTCACCAAGTTGCCCAGGCGGGTCTCGAACCCGTGGGTTTAGGCAATCCACTCACCTCAGCCTCCCAAAGCGCAGGATTACAGGCTGAGCCACCGAGCCCGGCACCTCTGTCGTTCTTTATCTCCCTCTCATTTGTACTAATTTGTCTACTCTATGTCTATCTGCAAAAACAAAACTTATTTTTCTCAGCTTCTGTTTATAGTTTCCCAGTGAAGAATTTTGATTGACCCTTCCTTGAGTCATATGCCCACCAGTTGGCCAATTAGAGTTGCCAGAAGAACTATAATTATTCAAATCTGAATCCCATGCTCAGGAGAAAAGTTTGCTGGACACACTACAGAGAACAGATAGTGGCTGGGTGCAGTGGCTCACGGTTATAATCTCAGCACTTTGGGAAGTCAAGTGCGGTGGCGATGAGCATGCCACTGCACTTTAGCCTGGGCGTCCGAATGAGACTCTGAGCCGGGCTCAGTGGCTCAGCCTGTAATCCCACGCCTTGGGAGGCTGAGGTGAGTGGATTGCCAGAGCCCGCAGGTTTGAGAACCGCCTGGGCAACTTGGTGAGACCTCATCTCTACAATAAATCAAAAAATTAGCCGGGTGTGGTAGAGCGCGCCTGTAGTTCCAGCAACTTGGAAGGCTGAGGTGGAAGGATTGCCAGAGCCCAGCAGATCGAGGCTGCGGTGGCCGGGAGCGGCCACTGTACTCCAATCTGGGCGACAGAGTGAGACTCCAACTCAAAAAAAAAAAAAAAAAAAAAAAAAATGAGACTCTGAATTAAAAAAAAAAAAAAGAAGCCGGGCTTGGTGGCTCAGCCTGTAATCCTGCGCCTTTGGGAGGCTTAGGTGATTGGATTGCCTGAGCCTGAGGGTTCGAGACCCGCCTGGGCAGCGAGACCTCAACTCTACAATAAAATCACAAAATTAGCCGGGCGTGGTAGTGCATGCCTGTAATTCCAGCTACTTGGAAGGCTGAGACGGAAGGATCACCTGAACCCAGCAGGTCGAGACTGCGGTGGCTGGAAGCGGCCACTGCACTCCAGTCTGGGTGACAGAGTAAGACTCCAACTCAAAAAAAAAGAAAAATAAAAATCCAAACCCAAAACCCACAGCTCATAAGAGAGAAAATAGATAAGTGGGAACTTATTAAACTGACAAGCTTCTGCAAAGCCAAAGAAACCATCAAGAGAGCAGGGAGACAGCCTATAGACTGGGAAAAAGTATTTGCCAACTCCAGGTCCGACAAAGGCTTAACATCCTGGATCTACAAGGAACTCAAACGAGCTGAAAAGAAAAAAACAACCCCATTATAAAATGGGCAAAAGATATGAACAGACACTTCACAAAGGAAGACATCCGAGCAGCCAACAAACACATGAAGAAATGTTCAACCTCACTAATCATCAGGGAGATGCAAATCAAAACCACACTGAGATACCACCTAACCCCAGTCAGAATGGCAATTATCAACAACTCAAAAAATAACAGCTGCTGGAGAGGGTGTGGTGAAAAGGGAACACTTCTACACTGTTGGTGGGAGTGTAAACTAGTGCAACCTCTGTGGAAAGCAGTGTGGCGATTCTTAAAAGCTCTAAATACCAACCTCCCATATGACCCCGCAATCCCCCTACTGGGAATATATCCTGAAGAACACAAATCACTCTATAAAAAAGATACCTGCACGCGCATGTTTATTGCAGCATTGTTCACAATAGCAAGAACCTGGAAACAGCCATGCTGCCCGTCAAAAGAGGACTGGATTAAAAAAATGTGGTACATATACACGATGGAATACTACACAGCCATAAAAAAGAACAAAATCATGAATTTCGCAGCAACCTGGATGGAACTAGAGTCTATAATACTGAGTGACCTCTCACAGAAACAAAGATCCGAGTATCACATGTTCTCACGCATATAATGGACCTTAAACATCCAATGCAATACTATACGAAAATGACTGACCGTACTGGGAAACTATGGTGGGGGGAGGGAGATGGGATTAACAGTAGCAAATATCTGTCTGGGAACAGGGAAACACCCCATATCAACAGGGTGCCTGAATGAAATGCAATTGTATACCTAACA
>NW_007057024.1:0-722 GCF_000164805.1 Carlito syrichta | reverse complement strand
AAAACTGTAAGGTGTTGGCTTCACCCTTTCTCTACATTCTTTTCTCCTTTCCACACATGGTTGCCTGCAGGTTATTATTTTGGCAGAGGCTGTTCACTAACAATTATCTTCATGTCTTCTGGGGCTGCCCTGAAGATGAATGAGCCTGTTTTTCTTTTCCAAGAACAATGACCCTTGGGGTCCCCAGATCCCACCCTGTCATCCTTGGGTCCTGCAGCCTTCCATGATGCATCCAGACCTTTAATCTACCGGGGGACATGGGCGGCAATGCTCACCTCCAGCACAACTGTCTCACCCATGAAAGTCCTCGGTCACGTTCAAAAGCAGGTGGGATCTGAGGGTTTAGGTCTCATGCCCTCACACTCTCTCCAGGTCAAGCATTCCTTCCTCTGCTCCTGAGCGCTAATGCGCTTGTGTCTGGCTCTCTGCTTATTGGGTACACACAGATCCCTTGTGGACTTCCACAACAAAAGGAAAAATCCTGAAGTTCAGATGCTCAGGGCTCTCAGAGAGAAGATCAGCTCATCAGGTTACACACTTCATGGTCTATGCGTGAGATGGGGAAGGCACAGATTTTGGGAGGGAGATAAGGTCCGTAGGTGTTGGGACCTGGAGTAGGCAGAGGCTGCCAAGAAACAGGAGCGGGGAATCCGGGAAGTGAGTCAGAGTCTTACTGTTGCCCAGGCTGGAGGGCACGGGTACGTTCATGGCCAATGCAGCCT
>NW_007057023.1:0-830 GCF_000164805.1 Carlito syrichta | reverse complement strand
GAAATGGGGTCCAGTTCATCCTTCTGTATATGACTGTCTGTCTTCCAACACCATTTGTTTGAGAGGGTGTCCTTTATTCATTTTCCCTACTCATATTTTTTACAGAAGCATAAGAGAGAGTATCCATGTCTTACCACCTCATTAAACTGCTCATGGGCAGTAGAATATTGCAACAAGGAGCTTCTCATGTGTCCATTCATGTAGGAAATAATACAGGAGTTGTGCCTCTACTATTTATTTGTCACTTCTAGGAGTGAGAATGAGAAAATATATCATGTGTAAGACTGAGATGAAGAATATTTGTATGACTTAGCCAGGAAAAATATAAGGGACATTCATATCAAGGGATCTGATTTAATGTTTAGGGAGGTCAGCATGGCCAACACAAGGGTGAATGTGCCATGGGAACTTCTCCCACCTTGCACCATCCTCTCCTCCTTCCCCAAACACTCACTCGCTGAACTCAAAGACTCTCATGAAGCATCTGTGTGATGTGCCTGAGCACCTATGGGCCAAAAAAAATGGATACCCTGACTCTCTTTATTGCTATGATGAAATTTTTCTCCTGATGCTGTTGTCTCCAAACTTTGCCCAAGATAAAAAATGAAACAAAGAGAAGTGGAAGCATCTATGTGTTTTCCTACTCATGACAGGAGAGCTGTTAAAAAAACTGGAGCAACCTTCAGGGTCCACTGTAGAGGCTGGACTGGGTGGGGGCAGGGACACTGCTCTGAGGGCCAGGTCACCTGGGTGGCCACCAGGGATGAAGTCAGAGCCTTTTGCTTTTGAAAGAGGCATTTTCCACCCCTACTTGCTCCTAGAATGTCCTG
>NW_007057022.1:0-648 GCF_000164805.1 Carlito syrichta | reverse complement strand
GGCCACATTTGATGCAAGTATTTTCCTAGTCTGTTTACTTTTAAATTTTCTGCACCTATAATTATTCAGGAGGTTTAATTTTCTGTATATTTGAAATTATTTTCCACAAAATATTTACAATATACAATCTAATTTCTGATCTTTTTCTCCTAGAATTTGAATTTTTTTTTTTTTTTGAGTCGGGGGTCTCACTCTGTCACTCAGGCTGGAGGGCAGTGGCATGATCACAGCTCACCACAACCTCAACTTCCTGGGCTCAGGTGATCCTTCCACTTCAGTCTCCAAGTAGCTGAGACTACAGGTGAACACCAACACACCCGAGTAACTCTTTTCACTTCTGTAGAGATAAGGTCTTGCTATGTTATCTAAGTGGGCTCAAGCAATACTCCCACTTTGGCCTCTCAAAGTGCTGAGATTACAGGTGTGAGCCACTGCACCCAGCCTAGATTTTGAATTTTTAGAACTACTTAACTATTCAACCTATCTGATGGCTATTTTGGAGAATGAAGTAAAATGTAGTCTGACTTCCAGGTTCTTCCCAGAGGTGCAATATTTCACCATGCAATCTCCTCTTTCCCACTGTAAATTCAAAATAAAATTCTAAGCCCCCCAACTGACAGAACAGACCCCTCTGGGCCAAAAGAAACC
>NW_007057021.1:0-850 GCF_000164805.1 Carlito syrichta | reverse complement strand
GGCTTGTAGCAGTTTAAGGATTTCAGTTTTATTTTTAACAGTCTTTCCTTCTGCTGTCAGAAGCCCCCTTTCTTTATAAATGACCCCGTGTATGTGTGCCGTGGCAAACACATATCTGCTGTCATTGTAAATGTTCACCCGTTTACCAGCTCCCAGAGTCAGCGCCTTGGTTAGCGCGATTAACTCAGCCCGCTGTGCAGAGGTTCCAGCTGCCAATGGCTCCACCCAAACGGTTTCAGTCTCCATGGTTCCGGCTGCCCCTGCATACCTGGTCCCATCTCGGATGAATCTGCTGCCATCTGTGTACCAGGTGTCCTTCGTGTTAGGCAAGGGTTGATCCTGGAGGTCGGCTCTTACCCCAGGTACCTGGGCCAAGATTTCTTGACAGTTGTGGAGGGGTGCCTCCCAGTCTGAATTGGGGAGCAGCGTGGCTGGGTTTAAGGAAGTGGGAGTCTGTAACAGAATTCTAGCAGGGTTTAAAAGCAAGCCCTGGTAGTGTGTCAAATGGGTGTTACTTATCCAGTGATCTGGCAACTGCCTGAGCACCCCTTCTATGGCATGGGGGGTAGTAACATACGGTTCTTGTCCCATGGTTATTTTGTCAGTGTCTTTGACAATGGTGGCAAGTGCTGCAATGATTCTTAAACATGGGGGCCATCCTGCTGCTACTGGATCTAACTTTTTTGAAAAGTAGGCTATGGGCTTTTTCCAGGGGCCCAGGTGCTGCATTTAGACCCCTTTTGCAATTCCTTTCAGCTCATCCACATATAGATGGAATGGTTTTGTCAAATCAGTTAACCCAAGGGCTGGGGCTGAGAGTAACGCCTGCTTGAGGTTGTTAAAGTCTGGC
>NW_007057020.1:0-810 GCF_000164805.1 Carlito syrichta | reverse complement strand
TTTCCAAATAGGAAAAAAATCCTTTAGAATGAAAATACTTTGAAAATATATTAATTACTTTAGACATAAAGAGTATCCTTGAAAATAAATGCTGATATGAATGTGATTCAAATATAATGTATTTAAAATGGAAAGGAAAAATATAATACACCTGGATAGAATTATGCAAATGGCATGGGTAAAATTTTCCCCTAGGGATAATTTCAGCATGTTCTCTAAATCCATTATTTCATAAAAGAAAAAGTTGAGATAATCTTTTTATATTTCCTTAAACTGATGCAGAGTTTATTCTTAGACTAACAAATTAATAAAGCAAGTATTTTTAAAGAATTAGCATATGTTGCTCTTTATGATTATGAACGGCCTCTGCTTAGTTTTGGTAATCAAGCATGTTTATTACTAGAGTCATTTGACAGTGCTCTCAAATAAGTCACCTTAGTATAATTGCTTTCATTCTTAGACATATGTCTTTTCATTAGATGTAAGTGTTCATTTCTTAGGCATGAATATTTATTTTAATCAGGCAGAGTGAAAAAATATCAACAACATGAGATTAGTGTCAATAGACAAGTGGTGTTCTTAAAACAGATTTAGCAATATATCTTGAATACACTGTCATGTGTTTAAGCTTCAGTTTCTCATCGGTGCAGTTGAGGGAAAGATATATGTTTAACTGTTGTTTGGGGGATCAAATGAGATAATGTATTTGCAAAAACACAGAGTACTATTTACATACCATTATTATTATATTCAGGAAGTAACTTAGGTAAATAATCCAGCAGGAGTGACCATTTTGTTTTTCAGATACTC
>NW_007057019.1:0-867 GCF_000164805.1 Carlito syrichta | reverse complement strand
GAAGTGTACGTGTTAAAATGTGTCAGTTGATATAAAATAGTAAATGAAATAGCAAGTAATCATGTGTAAATATCATTTTCAGAAATCTGTGATGTGTAAAAGTAGTTTATGATAATTCACTCATTTTGTAAAGAAAGAAGAAATCGATCCATTTGGGTAATAATGGCCTTTTCTTCATGTTTTCTTTGAGATTACACAAATGGAAATGAATTCAAATTCTTCCAAACATGGATGACAAAATAGTTTTACTTTGATAACTGATAGTATTAACTTGCAATCAATCGAAAATCGATATTTTAGAGAATTTCTGTGATATTGATACTGTGATTTTATATATTACAATGCTCCTGCTGATTATGCTACAGTTGTTTAGGGCTTTTAACCTTTTCTCCATAAAATGTTAAGCCAGGTGTCTGATTTTAAAATAAAGGCTAATGATGGATAGAAAATATGCAAGTCAGTGTCTTTTGCACTATGTGAACTAAGAAGAGGAAGAATCTTCTTATTCATACAGAATATATATTATATAATGTATATCTCTCTTGTTGGAGTGAGTGTGTGTTTGTGTGTGTGTTTGTGTGTGTGTGTGTGTGTGTGTGTGTGTGTGTGTGATTTTCTTGAAAGAAAAGGCATCAGGGAGAGGGAATGCTGAATAGATATTTTGAACTGTGACCGAAAGTCTATGTTTAAGTGTAGTTTTGCTTTGCTTTAAAGAAAAATATATATATATGTAGAAGGATAATTCTTTCTGGAGTAAGTAAGAATTTCCAGTTGAGAAAATAATTTGTTCTCCTTCTTAGTGAGAAAAGTACATGATTTCCAAATCTGTAAGCTCTTGGTAGCAACTCCAGGGACTGATTTTAGATA
>NW_007057018.1:0-713 GCF_000164805.1 Carlito syrichta | reverse complement strand
AAAAACAACACAGGAATTCATATGGAAACACAAACGTCCAAGAATAGCCAGAACAATCCTCAGCAAAAAAAAAAAGCAGGTGGTATCACAATACCAGACTTCAAACTTTACTATAAAGCTACAATCATCAAAACAGCTTGGTATTGGTACAGGAACAGGCATATAGATCAATGGAACAGAATTGAGATTCCAGAAGCAAAACCTCAATTCCTCAACCAACTCATCTTCGACAAAGCCCCCACCACCTACCAGTGGGGAGAGGAGAACCTATTCAGTAAATGATGCTGGGATAACTGGCTGACCACATGCAGAAGATTGAAACAGGACCCCTATCTATCCCCATGCACAAAGGTTAACTCCAAATGGATCAGAGACCTAAATGTAAAACCTCAAACCATAATAACCTTAGAAAAGGAAGGAAATACTCTCATGGAAATCGGAACTGGCATCCAATTCCTGTACAAAACCCGAAACCCACTGGACTTAAGAGAGAAGATAGACAAATGGGACCTTATTAAACTGACAAGCTTCTGCAAAGCCAAAGAAACCATCAAGAGAGCAGGGAGACAGCCTACAGACTGGGAAAAAGTCTTTGCCAACTCTAGGTCTGACAAAGGCTTAACATCCTGGATCTACAAGGAAATGAAACGTACTGAAAAGAAGAAAACAAACAACTCCATTATAAAATGGGCAAAAGATATGAACAGACACTG
>NW_007057017.1:0-1484 GCF_000164805.1 Carlito syrichta | reverse complement strand
CTTTATAGCTAGGAGCAGAATTGCTATGCCATAAGTTATTCACTATTTAAATTTCTGGGAAAGAGCTAGACTGTTTTCTATAGTGGTCACACCAGTTTCCATTTCTACCAGCGAGGCATAAATGTTCCAACTTCTCTGCATCCTCACCAACACTTGTTATTTTCCATTTATTATTATTATTGCCATCTAGGTAGGTATAAAGTGGTATATCATTGCTGTTTTAATTTGTGTTTGCCAAATGCCTAATGATGCTGAATGTTTTTTCATGTGCATGTTGCTCATTTGCATCCTTCATTTGGAGAAATGTCTGTTCAAGTTCTTTGCCCTTTTTTGAATTGGGTTGCTTGTTTTAAGGGTATTTCTTTTTCTTTTTTTTGAGTTGGAGTCTCACTCTGTCACCCAGACTGGAGTGCAGTGGCCACTCTCAGCCACCACAGCCTCGAACTGCTGGGCTCTGGTAATTCTTCTGCCTTAGCCTTCCAAGTAGCCGGAATTACAGGCATGTGTCACCACGCCCGGCTGATTTTTTAATTTATTGTAGAGATGAGGTCTCGCTGCCCAGGCGGGTCTTGAATCCACGGGCTCAGGCAATCCACTCACCTCAGCCTCCCAAAGGTGCGAGATTACAGGCTGAGCCACCGAGCCCAGCTTAGTTAATTTTTTGATTTATTGTAAAGACAAAGTCTCACCAAGTTGCCCAGGCTGGTCTTAAACCCCTGGGCTCAGTAGTAATCTTGCCTCAGTCTTCCAAAATGCTGGGATTACCGGTGTGAACACAGCACATAGCAACATATTAATTTTCATTGTTAAACTTTGTGAATTGTGAGTTTTATCTTGTTGGACCTCTGAACTTTTGAATTTCTGTAAATATCTTGAACTTTGTTCTGGGGTTTGGTTAAGTGACCAATAAACCTTTTGATCCTTCTGGGTGTTGCTTTCAGTCTTTATTCAGCAGGCTGGTAGCAGCATTTAACCTAGGCCTGAGTATTTCTGACACTTCTGTGTATTCAGTGTCCCCTGAGCCTTAAGCTTTCAGAGTTTGGCTGGTGGGAATAGGTACTCTTCCTGGTGGTGTAATTTATGTGTCTTTTTTCTGCTATTCCTCTTGGGCAGTTCTTTCTCTGGCCTGAGACGAGTTGTCACATGCACGCCTCAATCATATTCTGCAGAATATGTGAGGAGACAGATTTCCACCAGTCTCTGTTCCATTCCCTCCTCTCCTGTTGCTCATCCTGCAAGCTGGGCCTCACCATGTTCTCAGCCTCATTACTTCCACAGCCTCATTACTCAGCCTTATTACTTCCACCCCCTAGGGGTCCCTTCTTGTACCATGACCTGGAAACCATGTTAAGACAGTACACTGAGAATAATCACAGGGCCCACCTTGTTAGTTTCCTGTCTCTCATGCATCACCATCCTGCCTTTGAAAATCAGTGTTCTGTTACATATTTTGAGTATTTTTTTTTTTTGGTGGCTTTAGGGGG
>NW_007057016.1:0-1301 GCF_000164805.1 Carlito syrichta | reverse complement strand
GGTGAGTGTGTGTGTGTGAGTGTGTGTGTATGTGTGTGTGTGTCTGGTGAACTTGTTGGAGCTGTCTGTACGTCGCGTCGTGTCTATGAGAACTGAGTTAACTTTACTTCTTCGTCTCCCGTGAGGATACCTTGAAAAATTGTTTTTTGTTTAATTGCTCTGTTCAGCATTCTTGACCCTATCTTGAAGGGAAGTGGTGGAAGACTATATCCACGTATACTTCTTGATCTTCAGGGAAAAGCTGAGAGTTTCACCATGGAGTAATCATGTCAGTTTTGTGTTTTCCTATGTGGCCTTTATCAGGTGAAGGAGGTTTTCTTCTATTCGGAGTTACATTTTAGTGTTTGTATCATGAATCAGTGTGAATTTTTCTCAAATCCCTTCGACCTCAATAAAGAAGGTTGTATGTGGGTACTTTTATACTGCTAGTGCGGTATTTTCCTTTGATTGAGTTTTGTTGAAATGAGATTTACGTTTTGTACGTCGTGCTACACATGTTTCCCAGAAATCAATCCCACTTGGCATGGTTTCTAATTGAATTCATTTTACTATACGTGGCTGAGGATTGGTGTCCGAAATGCCGATGAATGCCTTCCAATGAATAATTGAAGAAAAAGCCTAGAGATTCCACACCTGCACCAACAGTATGGGAGCTCGGTGGACATCCACTCGGAGAACAATCCTAGCCCATGATAGCTGCTGCTTTCCAAAAGTTCTTCAAAGTCCCTGGAAGTTGTCCTAATTTAGGCAGCCAAGCCACCAGAAAGGTTTGGTCTCCGAGAGAGCATTGAGAGTAGGTGGCACATGGCCATGACCTATCCCCACCCCGAGCTGTACATGACGAAAGGTCTGCTTGGTTGAGTGTGGCCGAGAAGATGATGCTGTGTCTTCCCTCAGCTCCCAGACCGGAGAGTCAGTGTCTTCTTCCTTCCAGCTCTGAGTCATGGAGGCTCCGTTCCTGGCAAGTGAGTCCGAGAGGCTGGGGCTTCCTTCCCCCATCTGTTGCCCACTCACAGGATTGGAGCTCTGTGCAGGGCCGGGCAGGCCGGGACAGTGGGGTTCAGATTGTCTTCACGCTGCTTTTCTTGTAGAGCAGAGGTTACATGCTGGTGGCGATCACCCGTTAGGACCTGGACACCTGGCCTCACTCAGCACCCACCCCTGAAGCATGGATGTCACTCCAAGAGAAGTGGGTCTCTGTCCTTCCCGTTGGCTCCCGCGCATGGGTTTGGAGAAGGTTTCCTCGCAGTAGAGGCACTGTCTATGATCACAGCACTCTGAAATTCTCACTCACGGTCTGG
>NW_007057015.1:0-807 GCF_000164805.1 Carlito syrichta | reverse complement strand
TTGTAAAGATGAAGTCTCGCCGGCCAGGCAGATCTCAAACCTGCAGGCTCAGGCAATCCACTCACCTCAGACTCCCAAAGGTGCGGGATTACAGGCTGAGCCACCGAGTCCGGCTCCCTTCACTTTTCATCATGAGTAAAAACATTTCTGAGGCCTCACCAGAAGCCAAGAAGAAAACCTGTTTTCTTTATAAATTACCGAGACTGAGGTATTCATTTATAGAAATGCAAAACTGATTCATACAAAGAGAGAAGGTATTCTCTCTCTATAGATATATGCGAATAATAAACGAATTCTCCATTCTTTTTCTCCAAGATGTATCTTTTTTCTATAAATAGAGATTATGTCTATTATTTTAATTAAGATAATGAACACTTTTGCAAGGGCAATTTAGTTCCTCAAAGTAGCACATTTTCTAATTTTCCAATACAGTGTTTTGTTTTGTTTTGTTTAGATGTCTGTATTAGTTAGGGCCCCTGAGAAAGAGAAAGAGAAAGAGATTTATTATGTAAATTGGCCACATGATTATGGAGGTTGAGAAATTCAACCCCAACCATTGCCATCTGCAAGCTGGAGGACCAGGAAAGTCAGTGTTGCAATTTAGTCCAAGTCTGAAAGCCTAAGAACCAGAAGAGCCAATTATGTAAGTCCCACAGGCCCAACAACTATGATTTCAGATGTTAGAGACAGGAAGAGGTGAGAGCTGTGCCAGCTGAAGGCGGGGGGGGGGAGAGAGAGAGAGAGAGAGATCATACTTTCTATGCCTTTTTGTTCTGTTTGGACCCTCAAAAGATTGGATGATGTGTG
>NW_007057014.1:0-796 GCF_000164805.1 Carlito syrichta | reverse complement strand
AGATCTTGGCATGAGAAAGGTGTGTGCAAATATGGTCTGAAGGAGCTCTGCATCACGACAGTGCACCAGCCCGCATAACACAATGAGGGAGTTTTAGCCAGTAAACAAATAACTGTATCGAAACACCCTCCCTACTCAGCTGACTTGTCCCCAGTGACTTTTTTATTTACCCAAAGATAGAGGAAATTTTGAAAGAAAGATATTTTGATGGCATTCAGGACATCAAGGGGAATACGATGACAACTCTGATGACATTCCAGAAACAGTTCCAAAATTGCTCTGCTGGGTGTACTAGGCACTGGCATCAGTGCATAGCTTCCCAAGGGGAGCGCTTTAAAGGTGACCGTAGTGATATTCAGCCATGAGGTATGGACTGCTTTTTCTAGGATGAGTTTTTGAGCTTAATTGTCAGGCCACATACATCCCCTAAAGGAAAACATATCATCCCAATGTCCCCTTCACCATCATCTGTTACATTCTGGATAAAATACCTTACCTATAAAGAAATAGTGATGACAGTAATGCTTCCTTCAAAGAGAGGAACCTGTCAGGTGTACTCAACTAGATGCCAATGCTCCCAGCCCTCTCTATCCTGCACCCCCTACCCCAATGGAGGACCAGGACTGGACACTTGACCCTTGACACTTGACCTTGACACTTGACTGATCATCCTCACTCCTGGGAACTTGGAATTATAATGAATGAATGTCAAGTTTATTAGCTTTGTGAAGCCAAGCTAGAAAGCTAGTGTGGAGAGGTTGCCATTTTAAAGCAGCCAAGTGGGCAAACCCTTTGG
>NW_007057013.1:0-466 GCF_000164805.1 Carlito syrichta | reverse complement strand
TTTGAGTTGGAGTCTCACTCTGTCGCCCAGACTGGAGTGCAGTGGCCGCTCCCGGCCACCGCAGCCTCGACCTGCTGGGCTCCGGCGACCCTTCCGCCTCAGCCTTCCCAGTAGCCGGAATTACAGGCATGAGCTACCACGCCTGGCTGATTTCTTGACTTAATGTAGAGATGAGGTCTCGCTGCCCAGGCGGGTCTCGAACCCGTGGGCTCAGGCAATCCACTCACCTCAGCCTCCAAAAGGCGCGGGATTACAGGCTGAACCACCGAGCCCGACTGACAATTTCTTTTCAATCATTGTCCTCCAACTTTAGCTGGGAAACAGACTCTGGGAAGATTACTGATTTGTCCAGCAAGATGCAGCAAAACAAGATCTTCATTTGAGTCTCCTGTCATCAAATCACTGATTTTTCTCTCTTTCTGGATAATTTTAAATGTCTCACTCAACCCTTGGTGCAAAAGCCCCA
>NW_007057012.1:0-938 GCF_000164805.1 Carlito syrichta | reverse complement strand
AAAAATTTGGTTACAATGAGATCAGGAGAATAGGGAAAGGGGGGCACTAGGTTCCTGCTTCTTTTGGTAAAAGACTGCTGAACATTCAATGGTGTGGACAGACACACTTGTAAATCACCTATCATGAAATGGGCAAATGTGTTGAAAGAATCATAACAAAAATTCACTGAAGCTGAACGCAATCTCTCAGTACACTAGCTGACACACTGATGCTGATGAGTTCCTAAGCCACTTACCTAGTGGGGGGCATTTGTACTACAAGGAACCCACTCTCCAAAAGACAGTTTTGCTTTTTTGAGGTCTTTCTCCTGTTTCCAAGTAAGATTACATTCTGAGATATTGAAGATTAGGCCTTCTACAGATGAATTTTAGAGGCACACAGTTCAACACAAAACATTACCTGCTTAGTAATTCTTTATTTTTTTATTTATTTATTTAGCCTTGTTTTTTATTTTTTATTTTTGAACTGGAGTCTCACTCTGTCGCCCAGACTGGAGTGCACTGGCTGCTCCCAGCCACCGCAACCTCGACCTGCTGTGCTCCGGCAATCCTTCTGCCTCAGCCTTCCGAGTAGCTGGAACTACAGGCGCTTGCTACCACGCCCGGCTGATTTTTTGATTTATTGTAGAAATGAGGTCTCACTAAGTTGCCCAGGCGGGTCTCAAACCCACGGGCTCTGGCAATCCACTCACCTCAGCCTCCCAAAGCGCAGGATTACAGGCTGAGCCACGGAGCCTGGCTTATTTTTATTATTATTAATAATAATTTTTATAGTCCCGAGGTCTTGCTGTGCTGCCCAGGCTGGTCTCAAACTCCTGGGCTCAAGCGCTCCTCTCTCATTGGCCCTCAAACCCTGGGATTACAGATGTAAGCCATTGCGCCTGGCAAGAATTATTTATATTAAGCCATATCAAATAGGTGGTATGGTTTCTGTCTCC
>NW_007057011.1:0-804 GCF_000164805.1 Carlito syrichta | reverse complement strand
GCTATTGTAGTTGATTGTAACTACCTGCAAATTCTTTTTCTGATTGAGGAATAGTTGGATGATTAAGATTTCCTTGGACCTGACTGTTACCTTAAGAAATTACACTAGATGGATTGATATAGAAGGTACTTTATTAACAAAAAGCAGCACTGTTACAGGTCCTCGCTGAAGTTATTCTCATTTCTCTTTTTTTTTTTTAGAGGAGATGATGTTTTTGAAAGTGAGTAGGAAACGAGAAACACTTTTACAGGCTTAATACAAGGATCCTAGGTTATAAAGCTGAGCTTAGTCTGATAAAACACAAAGTGCCAATAAATATGGTTGATAATTTAGTCCTCTTTATTTAAGGCCTCTTCTTGGTACATTCTTTTTCAACCTAAAATTTATCCAGTTAAAATGTTTAATCCGGTGGTTGATATTATATTCACAAACTTGTTTATATCTATCATGGATCAAAGATCTACCTAACCATATATCATTTTCTTGACCCTGAAATGAACCCCATACACATTGGCAGTCAATCTCCATTCTCAACTACACTAGCCTCTGGCAACCACTAATCTACTTTCTGTCTCTCTGGATTTACTATGATAGACATTTAATTTAAGTGGAATCCTTACAAATACATAGCATTTTGTGACTACCTTTCTTCACCTAATGTATTGTTTTCATATATCAGGCCTTTATTATTTTTATTGCCAGATAATATTTTATTGTGTGGATATACCACATTTTGTTTATCCATGATGATCCTTTGTTTTTTTTTTATCCATTAATATTACAGTGTTGGCTCAGCCAGAAGTT
>NW_007057010.1:0-663 GCF_000164805.1 Carlito syrichta | reverse complement strand
ATCCCCAGAAGCTCCAACTGTGGAAGGTCCCTAACCCGCTACTGTGTGAGTGTCTTCTCTCTGGGCCAAGACAAAAATGCCTGCAGAGGTGTTGCTGTTGCCTAGTTACTCTTCCTGGGTCAATAAGGACATCTTCCTCAGAAGCCAAGATTTGGGAGAATGCCTATGGTTTTTATCCAGTGTCTTACCCCCTCACAACTTTCAGTCTCTCCCTTAGACAGATCTGGGGTCCTGGATAAATGGGGTACCCCCCGTGTCTTTGGTTGAGCAGATCCCTGGTGGAGGAATATGTCTGAGAGGGGAATTTTATGTCCTCATAATGGGTTTGCACTCATTTTTTTTCCTGCTGGGCTCCTTCTGGGGTTATTTGCCAGCCTTCTCCCTTCAATCTGGGGAGTCCTTTGTCCTTCTGATGAAGATCCAATTTCCTTCTTGAATTAAGGATCACTGTGTTGATCTTTCCACACAATTTTGTTGTGTTCAGGAAGATGAGTCAACTGAAAGCCTCTAATTCACCATCCTGAGGGGAAAAAAGTGTTTTACTAAAATTTAATCAGGTTATTTTTTTTTTTGCTACTCAATTGTATAATTTCTGTACATATTTTGAATAGTAACCTATGATTAACTATGCAAATATTTTCTCTTATTTCCTAGATTGTCCTT
>NW_007057009.1:0-1431 GCF_000164805.1 Carlito syrichta | reverse complement strand
CACGTCTTTCCTTACTGGCTCCTTCCCATCTATGTGTTTTTCACCAAAAGCATGAGCTCAGCTTTCCCCAGGTTTAATGGCTCCTCTCTGGCTTGCTCTTCAGACTTGGAGACTCCCAGCATTGCTACCCTGCACCCCTAGGAGCTGCATCACCACTTGGTGACTCCTGCTCACAGCCCTGACAGAATCCCCCTCTAAAATTCTTCCCAAGTGCCCCCATCTGAGGATGCATCTGCTTTCTGGCTGCTTCCTGACTGACAAGAGGACTATTTCAGGGTGGAAACACTTGTGTCTGGCCACACACGTGGACCTAACAGTCATGGAGCAGGGGGCCTGGAGCCAACTCACACTGTCTGGCTTCTTGCTAGTCCACTCCACTTCAACCTTTCAGGCTGAATCTGGATACAACAGGAAAGCTGTCAAAACCAAGGTGGGGGGTGGTTCTCTACTCCAAGTCGTCAGCCCGGGGATTGTTCAGACATTTCTCTGTCCCCTCTCTGCAGGCTGAGTGTGACACTTCCCAAGGGGCAGCCACACCTGCTGCTTGCTAAAGCACAAAGCCTACACCCTGCATGGACTTCTTACCTGGGCTGGCTGTCCCAATCCCTCACAGGTGTGAATGTTTGTTGAATTATTGCTTTATCTTACTGTCTGATTGCTGTCTTCATTTACTATCTGTTGCTAAATAATTGAATGTTATTACTGGCTATTTTTAATTTTAATAAATATCCATTCTGCTTCTCTTGTTGTTTGCCATTTTGTGTCACATTATATGGTCGATGTCCATCTCTAATCAATGTACTAATTATCATAAGCTGTTTCTCAAATCTGAATATGCAAAGCCAAAAAGGCAGCGAATGCCCTCTATCGAGTGCTCTGGGCTCCAAGATGCACACAAGCTCTCTTGTGTTGAAAGCTGTAAGCTCCTTCTTCACCCCACCCAGGTGTGCATCCTAGTCAGCCTTAGGCTTCGGCTTGGTTGGGCATTTGCTATGTTTCAACTTGAAAGAATACTTGATCTCTCTGAACCTCACCCTCACTATTTATAAAAGTGGATCCAATGTATTCAGAATGACCTAGAGATGACTGAGAAAATAGAAGGCAGTAATGTGCAAAGGACCTTTATCTGTGGCCGTTCAAGCTAGGCACACCATTATGGCAGTCAGTTCTGTTAAACACCACCCGTAATTTGGAGAGTCAGTCCTGACTCACAGCTTCAGAGCAAGAGAACTCCAATGCCTATGAAGAAAGGTTATTCTTTTTTTTTCTTTTCTAAAATTTTGGGTTAGTGGAAATTTTGGGTATAACTACTATAATCATTGATGTGCAAGTTAACTTGTTATAACAATTCCCTTAGTAATTAACTTTAGCTCACAAACTCTACCAGATGTTCGTTTAAGTAGAAAATGAACAGTAAGTTGGACAAGGCCT
>NW_007057008.1:0-900 GCF_000164805.1 Carlito syrichta | reverse complement strand
TCATCATGAAAAGAGATGCTGGCCTGCATAATAAAACACAAACTAATTTGATCTATAAATTTAATTACCCTGAATTACCAAACTAAAACGAGCTATCAATATCATCAACTTCATGGTCTGCCACGGGCATGACAAATCTACTGAGAAAGTTAGTTGTACTTCCAAGTGGCAGACCAGTCTGTTACTGATTGTGACTACCATGCTGAAAATAGACTGCTAACAATTCTTGGCAAATTTAATATGCTTCTTCGCATTCACCCAAAATGTAGAGTAAGGTGGCCAGGAGGATTTGCCAGGTCATAGATATATTCTCTGCTGTCTTTCATGTACAAAGGTTTAAAAAAAATTTATTATAGTATGACAATTTTTTCAGACAAGGTTGTTTATTTCAAAAAGATATATCTTGAACTGCCATAAATAATTTCACACCAAATAAGAAAACAAAACATTTTAAGTCTATTATAATTTTATTCAAGGATACAACCAGATTTCAAGGATCATTGCATTGAATGAAAACTACAACTCCTTAGGTTCTAAAAAACAGTTTAAAGGTACCAAATCCTAGAAATCACTGTAACTTTTTAAAGAAAGAAATGGTTTACTCCAGAAAGTCAATTCTACTAGTTTGTCTATTCAGTCTGTAAAATTTGCTGGCAAATATATGTGTCATCCTTAGTCACCTAGAAAATTATGAGGGACACAAAAGCATCCCCAGTTTAATAAGAAAAAAAAAACATTGTGAAAAGCACTAAGAGGAAAGGTAAAGGACAGTAGCACATAATATCAGTGCCTATTTCTGAAATTAACTCAACGCAAAACTGACATCATTTCTTGGTCAACAAATTAGAATGACAAATTATATAGGGCAACCATGCAGTCTAGCAGTTTTTGTGATGAAAT
>NW_007057007.1:0-1234 GCF_000164805.1 Carlito syrichta | reverse complement strand
CCAAGTATCTGGGACTACAGGCATGTACCACCCCATGCCTGAATATTATTTATTTTATTTTTTGTAAAGACAAGGTTTTGCTATCGAAAGGGTGTAAGTCGAAGTCAATATAGCCAAAAAACTTGAATCCTTCCTAGGAAAAGGAGCAAAGCATTGCAGGAGGGTGTTGCAGCCAGAACCCGGATGCAGTATTACAAAGGCTACTCACACCGGGTGCAGTGGCTTACACCTGTAATTACTCCCAGTACTTTGGGAGGTGGAGGTGAGAGGATTGCGTGATTCCATTGGTTCGAGACCAGCCTTGGTAACTCAGCGAGACCTCGTCACTACTGTAAGTTTTTTTAAAAATTAGCTGGGTATGGTGGCACATGCCTGTGGTTCCAGCTACCTGGAAGGCTTAGATACAAGGATGGCCTGAGCACAGCATGTTGAGGAGGTGGTGGCCATGAGTGTGCCACTATACCTCATCCGCCCTGGGTAACAGAGTGAGACTCCTATAAAAATAAAAATAAAAAATAAAAGACCGCTTACTTGTTCAGAGACACAGATAGAAAGTGACGACCAGTTTTGTGAAGGCTGGCAGTACATCATATTGCCTTCTTCAGATAGTACTGAATACGAATGTGTAAGCTGTCTGATGAAAAATTTTAGACGTTTGTGCAGGGAGTGGAGTTGGAGACACTTTAATTAAATGCATGCCAAAGATAAAAGACATGTAAGGTACGGGGAGCAGTGAAGAAATGATTCCCCAAAGAGTCCTTTTTGATTAGCTGAGACTGAGACTGACCTAGCCCAGCTTTGAGGAGCACCCGGGTTCACACACCTTTCATGACTGGGGAGCCATTGCCTGCAACCACCACGAATAAATTAACAATTAAATTCCATTCTTGATATTTTTCCCATTTGAAATGTGACTCGCAAAACTTTGTAAATATAAAAGGGTGATCAGAGTTCAATAGCAGTGAGTCATTTCACAGAGAAGCTTGCTTGCCTCTGTACTCGCAAATGTCAGCCTCATGAGGGGCAGAAGAAGAGCAAATGAAAAGATTTGAATCAGCTGCAACAGGCACACTTATTCCCAGAGTAGAATTCATTGAAGAAAAGTGCCCGATCGCGACACTTGCTTCATTATAATAATAAGTTTGTGAGCGCCTGAGCCTGCGGGTTCGAGACCCGCCTAGGCAGAAGACCTCATCTCTACGATACATCCAAAAATCAGCCAGGTGTGGTTGGT
>NW_007057006.1:0-922 GCF_000164805.1 Carlito syrichta | reverse complement strand
GCCGCAGAGCCATTGTATTCCGTGTGAGACGCCCGTGTCAAAAGAGAAAACTTTTCAGCATTCTCCGCTGAATGAAGCATGCTTGGCTACCCACGGCTGTGGAGATCTGGATCCAGTCAGTGCAGCACCTGAAGTTGCACTCTGGTCACCAAATGCTCCCTGCCTAGTATGGTGTATATGCAGGGGAGCTCTGAGAATCAGGGCGGAGAGCACGCACAAAGCCAGTGTATACAGACTGCCAGTGAAGTGCAGTGCAGCGCAGGCTTCAATAGCGTGTCCCCAGGAAGACCCAGCTTCACCCCCAGTGTAACAGAGGCTCTCCGTGCTTACTCAGCAATGAAAACGGCACAGCCCTGGTAGTCCTTATTGGGTTTAAATGCCGTAGGGAAAAACAACTTAGAATTCTCCCCATCCACACATAATGCTCTCCTGCTCGTGACTGTGGAGCACTTGTGTCACTCATTGCGGCACTATGTCTTGCAGATTTCTCTCCGTGAAACACGGAGGTTTCACGCTCGTACGCAAAGGCCCTCTATGGAAAGGAACACAAATCAAGGGGAAAGAGTGAGAATGAGGTATTACAGCAGGCGGCAATGAAGAGTAAGAGTCACAGCAAAGAGGTGACACTGCAGCACACATTGGGCACAGACTTAAGCCAGGAGGGTGCCCGTGCACCCCAGGCCCAAGAAAGGCCACTGCGAACAGCAATCCACAGTCTAATTGCTTTCCCCTCACAGGAGAAGGTATAAAGAAAGAGCAATTCAGAATTCCCCCGGGTCACACATAATGCCTTCCCACAAGTGACTGTGAATGTCTCAGATCCCTCATTGTGGCACAGGGGAGATGAGCATTCCCGAATGGGAGAGGTTGACAAGCCGCACGCCAAAGCAGTCACCCTGTAGAGCGTAAGATACACGAAAGG
>NW_007057005.1:0-649 GCF_000164805.1 Carlito syrichta | reverse complement strand
CCCCCATAGTTGGCCTGCCTCTAGACTGAGGCATAAAATGACCACCCTTGATTTTCACAGCACTGTCCTAGGGCTTTCGTAGGGGGACACTGACAATTCCTGGACTCTGGGGCAGAGATGGAAGGGGTCCTCGCTGTCCCCTGCATCCTCCACACAGAATTATGTTCTATAACACAAGACCAGTCTGGGTGGGTCCCCCAATAGTTGTGCCGAGGTCTGTGATGGGCTAGGTACCTCTAGATGGGACATGGTTTGGGACAGTCATACTCATCAAAGACTAGGAACCATCAGCGTCACTTTAATATCAATATTACATATTATTTTGCTTTTCATATCATTGTTGTTTAACACGAGGCATAAAAATTGGCTTCTATAGATGGGCTCGGTGGCTCAGCCTGTAATCCCGCACCTTGGGAGGCTGAGGTGAGTGGATCGCCTGAGCCCTCGGATTCGAGACCCGCCTGGGCAAATGGTGAGACCTCATCTCTACAATAAATCAAAAAAAAAATTAGCTGAGTGTGGTAGCGTGTGCCTGTAGTTCCGGCTACTTGGAAGTCTGAGGTGGAAGGATCGCCGGAGCCCAGCAGGCGAGGCTGCGGTGGCCTGGAGCGGCCACCGCACTCCAGTCTGGGCGACAGAGTGAGACTCC
>NW_007057004.1:0-739 GCF_000164805.1 Carlito syrichta | reverse complement strand
TTTAAATATTTATTTTAAAATTTGGGGTACAATTCAGGGTTAGGTATACAAAATATTCATTTGTGCATGTACCCTTGTTGATGAGGCATGCCCCCCCTTCCCCAGGCAGATTCCCACTACTTCCAATCCCACCTCCCCACCTGACAACCCCACGCAGATTCTCCCTACTGTCAATTCTTTTCTTATAGTATTATGATAGTTTTTCAAAGCCCACTTATGATTGAGAATATGTGATACTCAGTTATTTGTTTCTGTGAAAGATCACTCAGTATTATAGACTCTAAGTCCTTCCAGGTTGTGTGAAAGTTCATGATTTTGTTCTTCTTTATGGCTGTGTAATATTCCACTGTGTATATGTACCACATTTTTAAAATCAATCCTCTTTTAATGACAGCACTGTTGGTTTCATGTTCTTGCTATTGTGAACAATGCTTTGATAAGCATACGTGTGCAGGTATCTTTTTTATAGAGTGATTTGAATTCCTCTGGCTATATTCACAGTAGGGGGATTGCAGGGTCAAATGGAAGGTCTATTTTCAGAAGTTTTAGGAATCACCACACTGTTTTCCACAGAGGAAGCACTAGTTTACACTCACCAACTGTGTAGAAGTGTTCCCTTTTTGCCACATCCTCTCCAGCAACTGTTATTTTTTGAGTTATTGATGATGGCCATTCTGACTGGAATTAGGTGGTAGGTGGTATCTCAGTGTAGTTTTAATTTGCATATCTTGACGACTAG
>NW_007057003.1:0-773 GCF_000164805.1 Carlito syrichta | reverse complement strand
TTTGAAAATATTTTTTAAGCCGGGCTCGGTGGCTCAGCCTGTAATTCCGGGAGGCTGAGATGAGTGGATTGCTGAGCCCACGGGTTCGAGACCCACCTGGGCAACTTGGCGAGACCTCATCTCTACAATAAACAAAAAAATGAGCCGGGCGTGGTAGCACATGCCTGTACTTCTGGCTACTTGGAAGGCTGAGGCGGAAGGATCACTAGAGCCCAGCAGGTCGAGGCTGCGGTGGCCGGGAGCGGCCACTGCACTTCAGTCTGGGCGACCGAGTGAGACTCCAACTCAAAAAAAAAAAAAAAAAGAAAATATTTTCTACACCTGCATTTATCTTTTAATGTTGCTTTTAGTGAACAGGATATCTTAAAATTAATATGCTATAATTGAAACATTTTCCCCTGTGTTTGCATTTTGAAACATTGCATGAGAAATTCTTCTTAAGCTCCAAAACCATAAAAATATTTTATTATATTTTCTTCTAAATATTGAAAAGACTTTATTTTCTTATATAGTTTTTCACTCATCAGGAATTGATTTTTGTATATGATGTAAGTAGGGAACTTTAAAAAAATTAGAAAACCAGTTCTCTTAACACCACTAATTTAATAGGTATCTCTTTGGCTGGTTTGTAAAGTTTTAGTAGTTGTCTCCATGACTTGTGAAAATTCTCTATATGTATTGGTCTGTTGGGAACTCTATTCTGCCCATCACTACCACATTGTGTTATTTACTGTTGCTTTATAAGTCTTGATGTCTGATAGGGTATTTGTTTT
>NW_007057002.1:0-850 GCF_000164805.1 Carlito syrichta | reverse complement strand
TGGCAGCTCACTAACTGCAGTGGACAGACTGGGTCCAGCGCTGACCTGTAAACTCCTATAGTACAGCGACTGTCTGAACAAATTACTTCTATGTCAGGAACCAGCAGCCTTCCTTCAGTTAAGTGGGGGTTTCATGTTTGTTTGGATTTGCTTTATTTGACTAGTGCTACTGCAGGCACTAGTCCTAGTTGGTAGGGATACAAAGATGAACATCACAGTGAATTTGCTACTGGTCAGTGGGAGAGAAGGAACAAGACAAGCAGTTTAATGCTGTATGATAAAGTTAGCATCCAGGGCCTGGGTACTTGGGAACATGTGGAAGGAATTTTTAATGCAGGGAGTCAGAGAAAGTGTCCCATCTATGTTGAGAAAATGATTGGTTGATTAAATTCACAAATAGGACACGATGACTGTAATCCCAGCAGTTTTGGAAGCCAAGACAGGAAGATCAATTGAGCCAGGAGTTTGAGATCAGCCCAGGCAACATAGCCAAAACCTGCCTCTACAAATAAATATTAAAATAGATAAATGAATGACTGTGATCTATTTGGTAATTGTATCTACAAATTTAGGGTTGATAGTAAGTCCAAACAGCTATCCCATAACTGCAACACTGAAAATAGTTGTTCTTCACTTGCCAAGGATGGGGAAGATTTAGTATAAGAAGCTCCATGAAAGTAAATGGTTGATGTTTTACCTTGAGCTTCTGAAGAGGGCTTTCAGTTATCTAATATCACATAACAAATGACACCAAAAGTTAATGGTTTAAGACAGCATCAGCAATCATTTTTCTCTCAGGAAATGGCTCAGGAATTGGGGAGGACTTAACTTAGTGGTTCTGGCTTGGGGC
>NW_007057001.1:0-791 GCF_000164805.1 Carlito syrichta | reverse complement strand
AAAGCTTCCCAGCACACATCTGAGCAGCCACTCAACTGGGGCAGCTGCCAGGGATGATTGGGGAGTGGCTGGTACCCCACAACAGGACCTCTGTGGAGCCTCTGCACAGGAGGACCATTTATCCAGGGGCAGGGCCTGCCACCTTATGACCTGATTTCACTTTTCAGTGACACAGAACACACCCTGCCACATTGCAAATCTGAGAAGCCATGGAGGCCCCATGAGGCCAAGGAAGAGGCCAATCCCTTTGATGGAAGACTGGGCCATGGCCACTGGAGACAACAATGGGCTGCAGATTGGTGAGGACAGCTGGGCAGGGTGAGAATCCCAGTGACAGGAACTGAACAAGAACTTGCCTCAGGCTTAATTGAGGAATGTTTTGGTAAAGCTACAGTGGACACCTGTCACCTTGTGTGTTCAAAATCCATTCCCCAAACTTTGGGGCAGCATCTCAAGCTAGTCAAGGAGAACCTCCCTTCTCTACTTGTATTCTCTGGGGTGCTGGTTCTAGGCTGATCAACACCAAGCCTTTGACCCCACCCAACCTCAATGGCTCCTAGGCTCAAGTGCCAGCTCCACCATAGATCAGATATGTAATTCACCCTGTGATAGCCATAAAGCCTGTTATCTCATCGGACAGAGTCCTCAGCCTATGGGTTGGGGAGCAAGAATCCAGTGAACACCCTAGACATGCCCTCTGTACATGGCACAGTTCATTCTACGCAATTCTGGGCTCTTCTTTTCCAATACAGGATTCCTCCAGTAGCGGACTCAGGGAAGATAACCATGAA
>NW_007057000.1:0-606 GCF_000164805.1 Carlito syrichta | reverse complement strand
CTCCATAACTTCATCATCTCAGGACCCCAAGGGAAGTGAGGCAGTAGGGCCACAGAGATGGGCACTATCAGGTTCCTGAGGGTGAGCCCACAGTGTCCATTGCCACAAGGCTTTGCAGTAACTCCAGCTTCCAATGAGTGTGTGTGGGGGGGATGGGAGCAGTGATCAATGAAGGGAATCATCCTAAGTGGGTGAGAAGGAGGCAATTTGTGTATCTGAATCCTGAGATTGAGAAGTGTCGTCCTCCAGGTCACACCCCAGGACTTATCTCACCTGTGTTTACCTGTGGCCCTGAAATATGACACTGTAGTTTGCTAAGAGGATGGTGGTATGGCAGGCCCACTTCTCAGGCAGGCACTCACTGCGGTGGTTGGGTTCCTCTGGGGTATGGAAGAGGGGTTGGAAATGGAATCTGCCTTGGAGTTAGGTGTGTGGGGCTGGGAACAGGAAAAGGCTGCTCTCAGGGACTTTCGAGAGTTGGAGAAGAGGCACCCCCCAATCTGTGTCAAGGCCCTAGAGGAGCCTGAGGTGTGGGGCAGGTGTTCTGAAGTGTGCACGTGGGGTAGCATGAATAGGATGTAAACTTGACTCCTAGCAGAGAAATCA
>NW_007056999.1:0-681 GCF_000164805.1 Carlito syrichta | reverse complement strand
GGTGAGGAGCTACTTTAGACAGGGCATTGGGGGGATCTTTCTGAGTATATGCTATTAAAAATTGATGTGAGCTCCTTTAAATTGTTTCAAACTCTTGCTTTCAACTCAAACTTTAAATCACAAACTTTCTTTTGAACACATTTTCTTTCAAACATTCCAGCAGCGTTCCTTTTTTCATATCCAACTGGTAGTTCAGTCAGTCTTGAGTAAGGGGGATGGACAAGTGTTGTCTTGGAGGATCACCAAAAGGATGTAACAAAATGTTAACTAGAGGAGACCAAGAATACTGAGAAAGACAAGGAAGGTTTGGTATAAAAGCACTATTTTCAAGAGATGCTACGTTTCACTGAAAAAATATTAAGGATTACATGAGAAACTGGGACACTTGTCATTACCCAGAGAGATGAAACATGGATATTTTTTCTCTGTCTGGCTCCCATCCAAAAATATTTCCAAAAGGATGATGGCCACTCATCATAAAGCTAATTCCAAAAAAAGGACAGAAAGCAGGCAGTGAGCCCAATGCTAATATCAATTGCATGCTAGTATGTTAGACTCAATATCACTGACCAGTTAATACAGACAAATCAAATAATCTGAACTCCTCAGTATAATGCCATTTCACTTTTATCATGAGAGCAATGAACCAAAATGTGCCAGACATGTGGAAACAGATACTAG
>NW_007056998.1:0-483 GCF_000164805.1 Carlito syrichta | reverse complement strand
AATGGACTGGACAGTCACTGTGGTGCAAATGGTGGTGCCGTCCCCCACCTCCCCCCAGCCACTGCCGCCGCCGCTGCCACAGCCTCTGTGACGGCCGTAGCACATCACACCACCCAGGCCGGAGGCAACCCACTTCAGTCCTCCAAGCCCCTTCAGGGAAGATCTGCTGGGATCGCTGCCACCTCTCCTGCGACCAAGAAGTCCTACCTCCGTAAGTCTCCTGTTGTCTGCCCTGAGGTAGGCAGCCATCTTGTTCCTGTCCAGCCCCACCCTCTCTGGGGCGAGCAGCTGAGATAGCACCACCTGCTGGCGATTCAAGGTAACAACACTGAAATGGGAGAAACAAGCTTGATAACGACATAGACCAGAGTGGTGAACGGAGGGTAATCTGACCTGTTCTTCACAGCAGACCAGGGGCAACTGACCCTAACTGCAAACTTATTTACCAGCTTGAAAAGAAAACTAGAAATCAGACCTGAAAGG
>NW_007056997.1:0-849 GCF_000164805.1 Carlito syrichta | reverse complement strand
ATATTTCCTTGTATTTGTCTCTTTTAACTGGTGCAGATTTCTTATAAGGAGGTGTAATAAGGAAAGTAACATAGGAAAAGCTATATGGACTATGGATGGGATAAGAAATGATGAAATGAGCTCAAGGACAAGATACTGAAATTATCTGCAGGTGTAATTAGGAAGTACTGCTAATAACCATGGGAATGATTACAGAGAACAAGAGAGTAGTTTTTCAATGGCCTGGGTTCATGTTGGTTCTGTTACTTTCTAGCTCTATAGCCTGGCAAAAATTAAATGAACTCCTTTGTGCCTTATTTTGTCATCTATAAAATAACGGCATTCATAGGCCCTATGTGATATGATTGTTGGTATGAACTTTAAATTCGCTCATAAGCATTCTAGAATAGTGTTTGATGTTGAGTAAGTGCTAGGTATTTGGTATTACTTTTTTTAAAAAGGGACGATAACATTTTTAAAGTTATAGACATTGAGCTTCAATATAATTCTACAGTGTATTATTAAACAGAAGCCTATGAGTCTTTAGAAGTGGAAGTAAAGATTCCTGGAAGGCATTATAGATCCTCTCCATTAATTCATGCCAAACTAAATGAATTTATTTTTGGTAGGCTTAATTGACTTGTACATCAGGAAGATGTACCTTTTGGAGCTAAATTTCAGCCAGTCATTTGATGGAAGTCTGTTGTAAAACTCTTTTAGAAGTGATGGATGATTATGAACTTGTATGATGGTATAAGTAAATGAATTTGTAGCAGATTGAACATCTATAGACAAAGAATATTGAGGAATCAGTATCAATCTGAAATAGGAGTCCCAGCAGCAGCTGCAGTGGTCAGTTTCCATTGCCTG
>NW_007056996.1:1962-4224 GCF_000164805.1 Carlito syrichta | reverse complement strand
CTTGACACAATAATTTTACACATTTGTGGAGGTACATACTGATATTTCAATATGTGTGCACAACGAGTAATAAATACATCAAAGTCATTAATATATCCATAAACTTATTTATAATTTATTTGTGTTAGAAACATTTAAAATACCATCTTCCAATTATTTACAAGTGGAAATATAGTCTTTATTTTTCTGTGCGTAACTGATTTCGCATGATATGTCTTCCAGTTTCATTCATGTTACTGGAGATGACAGGACTTCAGTCTTTTTTATGACTGAAAGTGTTTCATTGTGTATATTTTCTTTATCTAGTTACTTGCTGGCCACTTAGGATACTTTCATGTGTTGGCTATTACAAAGAATGATGCAATAAACATGTGCTAATGTTGCTTATACATACTGATTATAGTTCCTTTAAATATATATCCAGTAGTAGGATTTCTGAGTTATATGAGAGCTCTGGTTTTAGCTTTTTGAGAAGCATTTTAACTGCTTTCCATGATGACTGTACTAATTTGCATTTCCAATAAGCGCATAAGAAATTTTATTTTCTCTGCAGTCTCACTAACATTTTTGTATGTTTTTTTAAACACAGACATTCTAACTGGAGTGAGTTAATATCTCATTGTGATTTTGATTTGTAGTTCCCCAGTAATTTGTGGTGCTGAGTATTTTTTTATATACTTGGTCATTTGCATGTCTTCTTTTGAGAAATATCTATTCAGATTGACTGCTTATTGTTGAATCAGATTATTATTATTTTGCTATTGAGCTATTTGGATTACCTTAATATTCTGGATATTAGACCTTTATCATATAAAGAGCTTGTACATAAGTTATTCCATTCTGCAGGTTGTCTATTCACTCTATACATTGTATATTTTACTTTGAAGATGATTTTTAGTTTGATATACCCCATTTTTAAATTTTTGCTTTTGTTACCTGTGCTTTTGAGGTCTTATTCATAATGTATTTTCCCAGACCACTGTTCTGAAGTGTTTCCCCTATGATTTTTGCTAGTAGTTCTATATTTTGAGTTTTATATTAAAGTCCTTAATATGAATTGAGTTTGTTTTTGTTTATTGTAACAGATAAAGGTTTATTGTTTTCATTTTATGCATGAGTATTTAGTTTTTAAGGCACCATGTATTGATGATTGTTCTTTTCTCAATGTGTGTTCTTAGCACATTTGTTGGCAATAACTTTCTTATATATATGGGTACATATTTCAATTTTTTATTCTGTTTTGTTGTTGCAGATGTATGTTTTTATGCCAGTACCAAGCTGTTTGATTACTGTAGATTTGTAATATAGTTTGAAATCAGGTAGTGTGATACCATAATATATGCAGCTTGGATTTTTCTCAAAATTGTTTTGGCTATTTGAGGTATTTTGTAGTTCCATACAAATAAGATTAGTTTTAATTTCTGTGAAAAATGGAATTAGTAATTTGATAGAATTGCATTAAATCTGTTGATTGCTTTGAGAAGTATGGTCATTTTAACAATATAAATTATTACAATCTGTGAATATGAGATGCCTTTCCATTTTTTATGCCTTCTTCTTCAATTTTATTAATTAATTAATTTATTTGGGTAAAAAAAAAAGTCACTCTGTTACCCAGGCAAGTGCAGTGGTATAATCATGGCTCACTAAAGCCTTAACATTTTGGGCTCAGGTGATCCTTCTTCCTCAGTCCCCTAAGTTGCTGGGACTACAGTCCAGTGCCACCATGCCCAGCTAAATTTTTTTATTTTTTGCAGACATAATGTTATATTATGTTACCTTTGTTGGTCTCAACTCCAGTGTTCAAGCAATCCTATTGCCTTAGCTTTCCAAATTCTGGGATTACAGGTGTGAGTCATTGCACCTGGCCCTCAATTTATTTATTTTATTTATTTATTTATTTTTATTTCTTTGCGTTGGAGTCTCACTCTGTCACCCAGACTGGAGTGCAGTGACCGCTCCCGGCCACCGCAGCCTTGACCTGCGGGGCTCCGGCGATACTTTCGCTGGAGCCATCCAAGTAGCTGGAACTACAAGCGCGCGCGACCATGCCCGGCTCATTTTTGATTTATTGTAGAGATGAGGTCTCGCCAAGTTGCCCAGGCGGGTCTCGAACCCGCGGGCTCAGGCAATCCACTCACCTCAGCCTCCCAAAGGCACGGGATTACAGGCTGAGCCACTGAGTCCGGCTTCAATTTATTTTTTAATCAATGTTTTGTAGTGTTTATTATAAAGATTTTTCACTATCTTGGTTAAATTATT
>NW_007056996.1:0-846 GCF_000164805.1 Carlito syrichta | reverse complement strand
CCACCTATTTGTCACAATGTGGTAAGTTTCTCATCAAATTTTCTCACAAAACATTACTAACTTGTACACCGATGGGTTTCAAGAACACTTACTAGTGGGCAAAGCCTGTACAGTAAGGGGCCCATCTGCCAAAAGATAATTCCATTTTGTGGGGGAGGACATTCCCACTCATATTTTTAGAATTTAAGAAGAATTTGATTCATTTTTCTTTAAATGTTTGGTGTTCAGCCACAAATCTATTTTCTCCTGGATTTTTTTCCTCCATGGGAGACATTTAATGATTCATTTAATCTTCTTGGTATTTTTCTGTTCAAACTTTCAAATTATTTATGATTCAGTCTTGATAGGTTATAGATTTTGAGCAATAATTCATTTGTCTAGGTTATCCAATTTGTTGACATATAATTGTTCCTAGTAGTATTCTTTTGTTTCTTTGTTATTAGTTGTAATATTTACTTTTTTATTTCTCCTTTTTATTGCAGTTGTCTCTTTCTTAATTTCTCTTTTTCTTAGTCTGCTAGAAGTTTGCCAATTTTGTTTAGCTTTTATTTTTATTTTTTTGAGTTGGAGTCTCACTCTGTCGCCCAGACTGGAGTGCAGTGGTCGCTCCTGGCCACCGTAGCATCCACCTGCTGGGCTCCGGCGATCCTTCCGCCTCAACCTTCCAAGTAGCCAGAATTACAAGCATGCGCCACCACGCCCGGCTGAGTTTTTGATTTATTGTAGAGATGAGGTCTCACTGCCCAGGCGGGTCTCCAACCCACGGGCTCAGGCAATCCACTCACCTCAGCCTCCCAAGAGGCGTGGGATTACAGACTGAGCCACCAAGCCCTGCTTGTTTAGCTT
>NW_007056995.1:0-754 GCF_000164805.1 Carlito syrichta | reverse complement strand
AAGCAACAGTGCCGCACTTGGCTTTTATTCCTAAAGTGATCATCATTCACAGCTGCAATTGAAAATCACATGTGCAAAACAAAACATAAGCAGGAGTATGAAGAGGTTGTCTCTTAGGAGGAGTCACACACACCCGGCTGTGTAAAGAAAGCTTTTCCCACTGGTAAAATTCACGAGCTGCTGGACATGGTGGCTCACACTTGTAATCCCAGCATTTTGGGAGGTGGAGGTGAGAAGACTGCCAGAGCCTAGGTGTTTGAGACCAACCCGGGCAACTTGGCAATACCTAATCTCTACAATGAAAAAAAAAAAAAACAGGCATGGTAGTGCAGGCCTGTGGTTCCAGCTACTTGGAAAACTGTGGCAGAAAGATCACCTGAGCCTAGCATGTTGAGGCTGGGATTGTGTCACTGCACTCCAACCTGGGTGACAGAGTGAGACTCTGAATCAAAAAAATTAAGACATGATGAGCAAATTCTACAAGTGTTCACTGAACCCCAACTCAGTTGTTGAGCTAAGAGATCTATTGCTTCTACAGTCACATAGACTAAGAACTCAGAGTTATTGACAGGGCTCAGTGACACCCCTAGATTAATGAAATTTGCAAGGACAATATAGCCACCTCACTAAAGCCAATGGCAAAGAGAAAGTTCTTGAAATAAATATTAGGCATGAGATGAAACACTGAGTCACAGAAACCTACTTGAGCTCTGCATTTCTATTGTGAAATATAGATATGCTGGCCATTTTCAGG
>NW_007056994.1:0-726 GCF_000164805.1 Carlito syrichta | reverse complement strand
AAAAGACAAAAAAAAAAAATGAAGGATGCAAAAGAGTAAGAAAGTCTAGAGGATATATGAAACTATATCAAAAACACAAATATTCAGGTTATCAGAGTTAAAAAGAGAACTAAGAACACCAAAAAGGAAGAAATAGTATTTTTTAAAAAAACTTTCCAAACCTGGAAAAAGAAATAAATATCCATGTACAGAATGGTCAAAGGCCACCAATCAGATTCAACTCAAATAAGACCCCAAGACATATTATAATCATACTTTCAAAGTCCAAAGACAAAGAGAAGATCTTGGAAACAGTACAGGTTTCTCTTTGTTTTTTCTTTTATCTTTTTTTCAACCCAAGTTAAGTTGGTAACAGTTTTTGAGAACTTGTTAGAACTACGGGATGTTTTTTGTAAGCCTAAAGGCAACAAGACAGCAAAAATCTAGAGTAGATACATTCAAAATGAAAAACAACAAAGTAAAACAGACTACTAGAGAAAATCACTTAACCATAACAGAATAAAACAAGAGAGGAAAGGAGAGAGGAAGGGGTTACAAACAGCCAGAAGCCAAATAATGAAATGGCAATAATAAGTCCTGCTCTGTCAATAAAAACTCTGAATGTAAATAGACTAAATTTTCCAATTAAAAGTCAAAATGACTAATAGGATTAAAAACCAAGACCCAAATATATGCTGCCTACAGGAAATTCACTTCATCTCTAATGACACATATAAACAGGAAGTG
>NW_007056993.1:0-805 GCF_000164805.1 Carlito syrichta | reverse complement strand
CCCCCATCTGTTGCCCACTCACAGGATTGGAGCTCCGTGCAGGGCCGGGCAGGCCGGGACAGTGGGGTTCAGATGTCTTCACGCTGCTTTTCTTGTAGAGCAGAGGTTACATGCTGGTGGCGATCACCCGTTAGGACCTGGACACCTGGCCTCACTCAGCACCCACCCCTGAAGCATGGATGTCACTCCAAGAGAAGTGGGTCTCTGTCCTTCCCGTTGGCTCCCGCGCATGGGTTTGGAGAAGGTTTTCCTCGCAGTAGAGGCACTGTCTATGATCACAGCACTCTGAAATTCTCACTAACAGGTCTGGCTACTTTTCAAGGAGACTATGTGGCAAGAACAAATGCCAGGGTGCTCTCCGCAAAGTTGAGTGGTGAATGTTGGTGGTGAGAAGGAAAGGAAACTCATAGAACCCTAAGGGAAGCAAGCTAAATCGTTGGCTATGGACAGCTAGGAAGTGTATCCCCGCAATCAAAGCACACCTCATTGTGCACCAAAACGACTCCTGCTAAGGGTAGGCCAGGCATGGAATCTCCCACCTCTCATCCAGCACTTTGGCAGACTGAGGACGGAAGATTGCTGGAGCCCAGGAGTTGAAACATGACTGTGTAACATCAGGCAGCCTCATCTCTATCTCCAAAATGTCATCAATGAGCTGGGCATGGAGACATAGGCTTTTCGTTGCAGCCGCTTGGGAGGATTGCCTGAGCCCCGGAGGTCTACCCTGTGGTCAGGTATGGTTGTACCACTCTAGTACCGTCTGGGCCTCAGAGTGAGGCCCTGACTCAAAGAGAAACGCAACCCA
>NW_007056992.1:0-759 GCF_000164805.1 Carlito syrichta | reverse complement strand
CCTGTAAGTTTTCTATTGATTTACCATAGCTCTTTGTAACTAGGTAAGGTGTATTTTTTGCATTTTCCAACAATTTCATATTTTTTTCCTGCTATTTCTTTTTTCTCCTATAATTCATCTTGCTGTTGCTTTTCTTTTCTTTTCTTTCTTCTTTTCCTGGTTCCTTAGTATTTTTTCCTTAACCATTCTTTATATTTTTCCTTTGTTTTTTCTTGCAAATGTTCTTTCTTTAGTTCCTTTGCTGCTTATTCCTTTATTTCTTCATTAATTTTCTGCCCCTTTATTTTGTTTTCTGTTCATTCTTTTTTCTGAATCCATTCCTGGCATTTTTCTTCAGAAATTATCTGTCTCTTTTCAAGTTATTCCATTTCTTTACTTTTTTTCTAGTTGATTTAATTTCTCTTAGAGCTTTGAGTTGTAGACAATCACATTCTTCTTTGTCAACAAACCACATTTCCTGTGGTGCTTGGTAAACTTTCTGATAAGCGTACCTGTTTCTGTTCTTGGTTTCCTTCTGATTTGGCTTACTCTTGATGCATTCCCATAACTTCGTTCTTCTCAGGCTCACCGCCTTGGCCTCTGAGTCATGAGCATCTTTGTCCACATCATCCTTGTCAAATGGGAAGCTTTGGTGGCTAATGGAGACAACAGTGATGTGATAGAATTGCTGCAGCTCAGCTGCAGCCGCAGTGAGCCCATGGATGCCACTGCCACCTTCAACTCCTGCCCCACAGAGCCTGTCACAAGGATGAAGAAGGC
>NW_007056991.1:0-743 GCF_000164805.1 Carlito syrichta | reverse complement strand
GGGCTCGTGGCTCAGCTGTAATTCCGCACCTTTGGGAGGCTGAGGTGAGTGGATTGCTGAGCCCGCGGGTTCGAGACTGCCTGGGCAGGCGAGACCTCATCTCTACAATAAATCAAAAAAAAATTTCCGTGTGTGGTAGCGCGTGCCTGTAGTTCCAGCTACTTGGAAGGCTGAGGTGGAAGTATCGCCGGAGCCCAGCAGGTCGAGGCTGTGGCGGCCGGGAGCGGCCCCTGCACTCCAGTCTGGGCCACAGTGGACTCCAACTCAAAAAAATAAATAAATAAAATAAAATAAAATTGATGTTAAAACTATGCAATCATTTTGCCTTAATAAAATACATTTTATAGAAAGAAATGCTTTATGATCATTTTTTCTAACTCAGTAAGAAATCATAATATAAATATGTACATGTACATGTATTTGTTGACTTCACTAAGATCAGTGAGGTTACATACCAGGGAATTATCAGTTCTTGGTGATAACTATTAAAATAAGCAAAACTAAGTCAGAATTCAACTTTATGGTCACAGAAGACAGCATAATCCTGCATTAGTCTAAAATTCAGTTTTAAGCAATCAAAATACAGGATAAGAATGGATTTAATTTATCTTTTGGTAACTATTCTGTAAATATACTTTACCTCTTATCTTTCTAAACAAATGGTAATGGCTAACTGTGTGCTTTGCCTTCTCAAAATCACATCTCAGCAACTCAACATTTTATTTAAACATATGCCTATAATT
>NW_007056990.1:0-1178 GCF_000164805.1 Carlito syrichta | reverse complement strand
GATAGGGTTTGTCATTCTTTTTCACAAGGGAAACATTTTTTCCCACAGCATAAGAAGAAAGCTAACTGGAATTAACTTATACTTTATTTAAAAATCAGTGCATGCCTAGAGACCAAATAATAGAATTGTCAAACCATTAGAAATTTTCTAAATCAGAATTAAAACAAATACCAAGGAAAAATAAATATGTCTTTCTGAACTATGTGTAATTGGGTTCAGAGAAAACTTCCTAATTTTATTTGCTTTCATTTTTATGCTACTTCACAATCACTCCAAGTTGCTAGGTAACAAAATTATTATGGAACTGGCTCAGAATTTGCTGTATAGTAATCAGTCTTCATGACTGAAAACACAGAGCGAATGTCAATGAGGGAGAAAGGTTTTATTCTCCTGAATCTAGATAAAGCACATGAAAATTTGCTTCTGTCCACAGGAGATTCTTACTCCTTGTCAAAGGAACAATAGGCAGAATTTATAAAAATATGATCTTTGTGCACGTTGCTAGGCTACTTCATTTTCAGCCTTTTTCTTTACAATGTAAAACATTTAAAAAATACCAAGAGAGATAAGCAATAAGGAGTAGTGAAAATGGAAATCTGATAGTGTCATTAAAGCATTGACTATAGTAATAAATATATTAGATTACATGAAGATAAAAGATATTTGAATACTAACCAAGAAAGGGCTCCAGTCAGTCACAAACTACAGTGAGACACTGCTAGTTTTAAAATCTCCTTTTTATTTTTCTGAGTTTCTCAAAGTGGCAATTTAGTGCTGACCCTTAAAATGTTTTTTGCTGAGTGAAATAATTTTCCCCGAATTATGAACACACGTTCTGCTCTTATTTATTTATTTATTTATTTATTTTAGTTGGAGTCTCACTCTTTCGCCCAGACTGGAGTGCAGTGGCCGCTTCCAGCCACCGCAGCCTCGACCTGCTGGGCTCCGACGATCCTTCCGCCTCAACCTTCCAAGTAGCCGGAATTACAGGCGCGCGCTACCACGCCCGGCTAATTTTTTTATTTATTTTAGAAATGAGGTCTTGCCTGCCCAGGCAGGTCTTGAACCCGCGGGCTCAGGCAATCCACTCACCTCAGCCTCCCAAAGGCACGGGATTACAGGTTAAGCCACCAAGCCCGGCTTCTACTCTTATTGATGGTGTGCTTCGCTGTACCCCG
>NW_007056989.1:0-917 GCF_000164805.1 Carlito syrichta | reverse complement strand
AAGAGTCCTTGGGGAACAAATATAAAACATATAATTAGACACATTTTCCATTATTAAACAAATTTATATAAAAGGGTAGCAATTAACATATTTATCAGCATGAACTCATACACCTACTTCTCCTCTTTCCTTCGTATTCCCACTTGAAGTGGTAACAATTTACTATTGCTGGTTTGCATGTCAGCAACTGATAACACTAAATTGGGAATAGGTACTTCTCCTGGTTGATTGACATATAGCCCTCTGACACTACTTATTTAGTTGTTTTTTTTTTTTTGAGTTGGAGTCTAATTCTATTGCCCAGACTGGAGTGCTGTGCCACAATTCCGACAACTGCAACCTCAACCTGCTGGGCTCAAGTGATCCTTCCCCCTGAACCTTCCAAGTAGCTGGAATTACAGGCGTGCGCTACCACACCCGACTAATTTTTGATGTATTGTAGAGATGAGGTCTCGCCGTGTTGCCAGTGTGAGCCTGGAACCCGTGGACTCAGGCAATCCACTCGCCTCAGCCTCCTAGAGTGCTGGGATTACAGGGTGAGCCACTGAGCCCAGCCTTTATGTTGTTTTAAGGCAAATTTAAACCCTGGGGTTAGAGTCTAAGGACTTGTCAGAATATTGACTTTAATAGCTGAGATATATCACCTAAATGACATTCAAGACCTTAGCTTTGGTGGAACTTTTGGAATCTGAGGTATTCTCAAAGGCAGTGCAACTTAGACTCAGGGGACAGGCTTAGAAATTGTTGAGATGTTTCTAAATATATACATGTATAATTTAATTTATGATGCAATTATTTAATCATGGATTTATTTTGCATATATGTAGCATAAATTTGTCCAGGATAAGCTAAAATTATTTAAACTAATTTTTAAAATAACTGTGCAATTGGTATTTTTTGGGGAGGTACACATATTC
>NW_007056988.1:0-1243 GCF_000164805.1 Carlito syrichta | reverse complement strand
TGAGACCTCATCTCTATAATAAATCAAAAATTAGCCAGGCATGGTAGCATGTGCTTGTGTAGTTCCAGCTACCTGGAAGGCTGAGGCAGAAGGATCGCCAGAGCCCAGCAGGTCGAGGCTGCAGTGGCTGGGAGCGGCCACTGCACTCCAGTCTGGGTGACAGAGTGAGACTCCAACTAAAAAAAAAAAAAAGAAAATGCTATCTGATTAAGAGGTGCCTCTGACCACACTAGGAATGCCTCTATGTTGGAGTCTTTTCTTCTGAGACTGTCAGGAATGGGAAGAATTACATGGAAAGCAAATATCAAAAAAATGGTCTTGACATTGAGCTTTGCCATTGGACAGCGGTCTTGACTGTCTCCAGGCAATACCTGCACATCATTGGGCCAATATTTCTAGTGGCTGCTAAAGAATTTACCAAGGGTTCTCTCTAGTTATTGACATAAAAGCCTTATTCTTTTCCATTTTAATTGGGAGACATAATGCAGCGTGAGGAATGAAAGTTGGTTGCCTGAAGACAGTCGATTTCATGAATCCTTTTAGCAGATATATACCAAGGTGGACTTTGTATAAGTAACACTACAGAAAGAAAATAACAACTTCATGTTTTCTGCTGGTTGAGACCTGCCTTTTCCCTTAGGAAAGGTTGTTTCTGCCTTTTTTAGATTACAAACCAGTTAGTCATAGATGGTTTCTAAACCTGTATTCAATACTGACCCTGTTGCTGGTGTTCCATAATTAAAAATTACATTTCAGCCAGGCTCGGTGGCTCAGCGTGTAATCCCGTGATTTGGGAGGCTGAAGTGAGTGGGTTGCCTGAGCTCACGGGTTCGAGACCCGCCTGGGCAACTTGGCGAGACCTCATATCTACAATAAATCAAAAATTAGCCAAACGTGGTAGCGCGCATCTGTAGTTCCAGCTACTTGGAAGGCTGAGGTGGAAGGATCGCTGAAGCCCAGCAGGTCGAGGCTGCGGTGGCCGAGAGCGGCCACTGCACTCCAGTCTGGGAGACAGAGTGAGACTCCAAACTCAAATAATAATAGTAATAATAATAATAATAATAACATTTCATTCTTTATCATTCTTCTATGCCTTAGAATTCAAGCAGTTAACTGTCTTTTCTTCATTCAGTATTCCACTGCCACTCATAGGTGTGGAATAATTAATATAATAAATCCCTCTTAAAAATTATATCCCATTGGTTTAAATAGCTTTGCTATATGTACAAAATACTTTGGGTGA
>NW_007056987.1:0-866 GCF_000164805.1 Carlito syrichta | reverse complement strand
TGCCCTTTGTTGGAGGTCATGCCTCCTCTCTTTTTATAGTCCATGTGACCATAGCATCCCCATCCAGTAATTTATAATTATGCACTGTGCTCCCTACAGTTCTTCCTATTTTACAAATTCTGTAAGCCTTTTGTTTTCATGCCTATTTCTTCCCCCTTCCCCTGTGGTCTTGTCCTTTCCCCTTACAACTCTATTTTGCAGTTTCCTTATTGCCTTTTTTTCAATATTTGTACACTTTTCTCCTCTTCCCTATACAGTGCGGCCTCTAATTTTGTTTATCCCTTGTTCAGTTTTCAGTCTAACTCTCCAGTGTCCTCTGTGAGGACGATTTTCCTTCTTTTCTGTTGACATGCTATTTGCCATTCCCTCTTTCTAGTGTGATTCATATGTCTGTGTTCTTTAAAGAACTTTGCAACTACAGGTAAAGATCTGAACAGAATTTGGGCAAGTGGGGAAATAGCCTGGGAACTGCAAAGAGAAGAGTAGGAAAGTGGCCTATGGGTTTGAAGGGCTGGGCTGGGTGTCACATAGTGATGGACCTTGGTGAGCCAAGCCTTCACTTGCAAATTGGTTGGAATGTGGTCATTGAATAAAAGGTGTCACAGAGCTAATTCAGATAGACTTTGGAAGCCTTTTCAATTTTAGGGTTTTAGGGTGGTCCCATTAATTCTTCATAATTATGATTCTTCTAGTAAATAATCACAAGTTAGCATTCTTGTATGTGTAAGTTGTATGGGGCCATGATGGGATCATGAAGCTCTGTCTAGAACCTTCAATTAGTGCTTGTCTACCCTCAGAGAGGTCATTGTGAAGATGTGCATAGGCTTTTTTCTCATACCCAGGTGTGATCCCTGTTGTTCATGTTT
>NW_007056986.1:0-1403 GCF_000164805.1 Carlito syrichta | reverse complement strand
GAGCAGTGGGGCCCTTGCCTGGGACTTTGTGTCTCGAGGGTAAGTGGCTGCCAGCTGGTTCTCAGCTCAATAAACTTCTCTTTGTACTTGGACTCATGTGGCTCGATGCCCTATTACAATTTTACTCAAATTCAAATTAAACGGTCTTTGTTTTTAATTCATAAAATTATGGGCATTACTTTTCTAAATCTAAAAGGTGCACATTTTGAAGCAATTGCCCAATTCATTAAAAATGTTTTTGTAAATTAAAAAGTTTTAATTTAGAGTATAATAAAGATAAGATATTTCATCACACATTGTGCCTAAAAGCATACTATATTATAAAATATTCATTCACAGTCCTTAGAATAGTATCTAAAGAGGTCACCAGTGACTAGTGGGCATGCATTCTGTACCCTCTGGTATCACAGACCAATTTTAGTAGCTGAGTATGGGTTGGCTATGTCACAAGCTTCAGACAATCAATTACTACTTATAGATTTCCTTTCTTAAACTAAACCATCCATAAATATGTTTGCTGAACAATCTTTTACAAAGTCAAACTATGGACTGGCAAAGATCATTTATCAAGTCGTCAAGAGGCTATAGAATATAATGACTGAGAAAATGTACACTAGAGTCAAAATACCAAGGTTTGAATTTGTCCCTATTGCATGTTTAAATTAAATAATCTGTTTTTCTGTTCTCCATCAGTAACATGGGCATAATTCCAGTACCTTATCTTTTTAAGGCATCAAGATATTACATAGAGTAAAAAATGCAGGAACGTTTAAATACTACTAAGTTAACTGTTAATGGAATGAGTACTAAAATGATGGTTAAACTGTGAACATTGGTAACTTCCTTCAAACAAATCGATTCTTTTAGGAAAAGCATTTAGGTAAAACACTACAAGACTTGGAAGGAATACTGAATACAGGTCACTGATTGATTAACTCAAACTATTAGTCAAAGGTGTTGAATTGCCAAAGGCATCCCAATTCTGAGATATCATTCCCAAGTCAAACTTTAAGATGCATTCTTTCTATCAGTCCTTCCCTTCTCCCCTCCTTTTTTCCTCAATGTGTGGCATACATCCTGATTTTAATAAAGTAAACTTTTTGTGCCTCAATTTAAGAGTTGAAGGAGAGCTAGTAATAACAGTATAGTGATTATTTGCTATTATCTGATCTTTCCATTTTTAAGTGAGGGCCCAACAGTAATGCAAGCTTAAGAAAATTGCACCAATAAAAAAAAAACTGCAAATTTGGAAACTATATCTTTATGAATAAATTATTGATTTGCATTGAGAAACAACCGCTATAAGACCCCAAATGCCTGAGAATTCTGTTCCCTGCCAAATCAATCTCTTCACTTTGGCCACCATGATATCAAGGCACAATGAATTTCAGTCTCTATTTCTG
>NW_007056985.1:0-864 GCF_000164805.1 Carlito syrichta | reverse complement strand
TCGGTCACCAATCACACGCCAATATCATAGGTATAACTGATATCCTATGTCAGAGGCGATCTTCCAGATGGGCCTTTACAGGCCTCAGCCATGTAGCTATAGATGTTGGCTCCCAACAATTTAGGGGGAAATGTCCCTATGTTTTCACCAGTTTATCTTCTCGGTGGTGAACTGTTTGTGTGAATACATATAATTAAAGTGTTTTTGAAAGAAGAATGTTGTATAGTTTTTTTTAAGTGGCTAATTAAATATGAATTCTGGCTGATGAATCTACAATTACAAATACTCCAATAATATATTGAAATAAACAAACCATTGAAAGGAAAGTTATCTGCCCCAAATCAATAGAACAAATACAAATTTTAATGTGAAGTTTAAAAATGTATCATGCTTCAAGGAGAATATCCACTTGAAATGGTTTAAATATTATAGTATAACTCTCTATTATTACTCACTAAAAGTAATAGAAACTACAAACTACTAGAAAAACTGAAATAGGTACTGAATGATGCGTACAAATTGTATTAATATAGATGGTGCAGCATTTTCTCCAGTAATTAACTAACTGAGGTAGTAATTGTGCAGGTGCTGAAAGAACAGGTCAGTCTATATTAATGCAAAGAGAAAGTTTCAATGGTCTCTAGCTTGAATTATATCTATGTTTTTAATTTTCCTCTTTGAAGAATAACATAACATTACTTTTATATTTTTATATATGCTCCTCTATATTTTTCAAACAAATATTGTTGCTGGAGTGTATTCAGAAACTCGACAAAGCATAAAGAAAAGGAAAACAGACTCACACTTCTGAATGCCCAACTGGAAAAGAAAACGAAAAAAGAAGTGGAAAACATGGCCAGAAAG
>NW_007056984.1:0-852 GCF_000164805.1 Carlito syrichta | reverse complement strand
GAAATGTCAGGCTTGGCAAACAACCGCATCTAAGAACCACTGTTTCAATACTTCATTCTCCCACTGAAATAAGCACAAATTCATAGAAAATATAAAGATGGTACACTCACAAAAAGGAAGGCCAGCAGTAAGTTATACAGCTGAATGTTAGAGAGACTGAGGTAAGGAGTTATCACCTCCTTCCAAGCCTTGGAAGAAACACACAGCTTAGGGATGCACCAGTTACTTATACTGAGGGCGCAAGTTGTAGGCCCTGCTAACTGGTAAACGATATCAAAATAACCTCTAGACCTGCTAATTAACAACACCCAAGCCGACTCGGTGGCTCAGCCTGTAATACCGCGCCTTTGGAAGGCTGAAGTGAGTGGATTGCCTGACCCCGCGGGTTCGAGACCCACCTGGGCAGTGAGACCTCATCTCTACAATAAATCAAAAAATCAGCCGGGTGTGGTAGTGTATGCCTGTAATTCCGGCAACTTGGCAGACTGAGGCGGAAGGATCCCCAGAGCCCAGCAGGTCGAGACTGCGGTGGCCTGGAGCGACCACTGCACTCCAATCTGGGCGACAGAGTGAGAGTCCAACTCAAAAAAAAACAAAAAACAAAGAAAACACCCAAATACTGCAGTATCCTAATAAAGTGAAACAATCTCTCTAAGGATTTTATAAGTATTTTAATTCTGTTCATGCTTAACTCAAATGATCACTATTACAGCTGAAAACCAGACACACGATAGTCCGAGCAATCAATTAGAGACCAATAGTTACTCAACACAGTAGCCTCCCTCGGTACCTATGGAAGACGGTTCCAGGGCCCCCTTGGATATGCAAACCTGCAGAGATGCTCGAGCCCCT
>NW_007056983.1:0-381 GCF_000164805.1 Carlito syrichta | reverse complement strand
GAGGTAAGAGAGACATAACTTCCCTCCTCTCTGCCCAAGCCGGGAGTTTCCTTGGGCCACAGAGAGGAGACTCGAGCCGGGAAGAAGTTTTCCTGAGGCTGTGACGTGTTTTCTTCTTAGTGTTTCTTTCTTTACACACACACACAGGTACACACACACACACACATATACACACACACACACACACACACACACACACACACACACAGTAACAGCCTTGGAACTTCTAAAACAAACTAACCCCTAAGTGAAGGCTAGGAAGGAAACCGGCCCCAGGACACTGGTCCCACCCACGCTGATTTTCTGCCTGTTTGTTCGGGGCTCTTCCCGACTGTTCCCTGAACAATGGGAGGAGCTCTCTTGGGCGATCAAGCTGGGAGA
>NW_007056982.1:0-781 GCF_000164805.1 Carlito syrichta | reverse complement strand
TAAAATCTCAACAAAATCCTAGCAAACCGGATTCAGCAATACATCTCAAAAATCATCCACCATGACCAAGTAGGGTTCATTCCTGGCATGCAAGGCTGGTTTAACATTCGTAAACCCATAAATGTAATTAAATACATCAACAGATGTCAAAACACAAACCACATGATCATATCATTAGATGCAGAAAAAGCTTTTGATAAAATCCAGCACCCCTTCTTGATAAAAACCCTTGAACATCTAGGCATACGGGGAACATACCTCAAAATAATAAAAGCCATCTATGAGAAACCCACAGCCAGCATACTCCTAAATGGACAAAAATTGGAACCAATTCCCCTGAAAACTGGAACTAGACAAGGATGCCCACTCTCTCCCCTCCTGTTCAACATAGTATTGGAAGTCCTGGCTAGAGCAATCAGAGAAGAGGAGGCAATCAGAGGTATTCAAATAGGAAAAGAGGCAGTCAAGTTATCTCTCTATGCAGATGATATGATGGTGTACCTCGAAAACCCAAGAGAATCTGTCAAAGGCCTCCTTACATTGATAAAGGCCTTTGGCAAAGTCTCAGGATACAAAATAAATGTACAAAAGACAATCGCATTTCTCTACACCAATAATAAACAAACAGAAACCCAAATAAAAAACACAATTCCATTCACAATAGCCACAAAAAAAATGAAATACCTTGGCATCTTCCTAACCAGAGACGTGAAAGACCTTTATAATGAAAATTACAAAACACTGCTCAAAGAAATCAAAACTGACACGAACAAGTGGAAAA
>NW_007056981.1:0-821 GCF_000164805.1 Carlito syrichta | reverse complement strand
AGTGGTCTTAGTCTCCACCGGAAAAGCGACGTCGGTCACTGGCCAGAACAAGTCACCCGAGCATGTCTGACTGCCAGAGGGAAAGGAGTGGTGGTGGGACACGAGGGGAGGATGCTCATTTAAATCTTAATGAACAGCAATACGGGATACCACAAAGGCCTCCGGTTCTTTCAGAATTCTTTCTCCTGTCTGTGAGACTAATCTTTCTACCAGGAAGTTCCACAGTGCCCCCAACTTTTGAACCTCTCTCTCCCCATGGCTCACCTTTTCCCTCGTGAGTTAGTCCCTTCCGATATTCAATCGGTTAATGTTCATTAGAACAGCCACCATGAAAACCCCATTTTCCAGTACTGTGAGTTTATTTTTCAATCCTACCCTCCAGAATCCACAGATAAATCACTTTTCTCATGAAGGCTTTCTTGATGACTGCAGCCCATACCAAGTGCTTCGAATTCCTTTACTGTCACAGATACAAAGTCATCACAAAAGCTGTTCTACAACATTTTCTAATGTGTTTTCTGGCTGAATGTTTGTTTCTTCGACAAGCGGACAGACTCAGAGTAAGAGCAGCATTTTCTGTGCCTCCCATGATCCTCACCCTGAAGACCGTGTGAAAGACCAGGCAGAGAAACATTTAATCCTTTTAAAATGTAAATGTCTAAAGGAGAAGGAACCGACTCAAGCTTCAGGAAGTAGCTGTGAGGACAGGGCGGCAGAAAATGACAGAAAATCTGAATATGGAACCGATGCAGCAGCTCGGTTTCTTGCCTTGAAGTGACAACAACCAGAGAGGGAGTCGGGTGCGGACGGAGGAGCTGGGG
>NW_007056980.1:0-861 GCF_000164805.1 Carlito syrichta | reverse complement strand
CAAAGGATATGTGTGGTTTAATGAATTAGGTAGAATTACAAACTTGCAACTGCAGCTCATGTTGAGATAGAAGTTTGTTACCCATCCCAGAAGACATGTCCAAGGACCTCATTCTGATCACATCCCCTCCTCTACCTGTAGCCCCTGTTGTGACTTTATTGTAATCCCTCTTTGCCTATTTTTAAAATGGATGTATCACCTAAATTGTGCTTCTATAAACAATATAATTTAACTTTGCTGATTTTTAAACTCTGCTGTCTTTTTTTTTTTGAGTTGGAGTCTTACTCTGTCACCCAGACTGGAGTGCAGTCGCTGCTCCCGGCCACCGCAGCCTCGACCTGCTGGGCTCCGGCGAGCCTTCCGCCTCAGCCTTCCAAGTAGCTGGAACTGCAGGTGCACACCCGGCTAATACCACACCCGGCTAATTTTTTTGATTTATTGTAGAGATGAGGTCTCACCAAGTTGCTCAGGCGGGTCTCAAACCCGTGGAATCAGGCAATCCACTCACCTCAGCTTGCCAAAGGCGCAGGATTACAGGCTGAGCCACCGAGCCCGGCTAGCTCGGTGTCTTTTACATCACAAGGGGCAACCATTGTCCCACATAAAAAAGGATTCCAGGCAGACTGGTGGGCCACCTCCAGCCCTCAGGTAATAAAGGAGTGAGACCCAGGACTGGACATTTCTACAAACAGTTCTGAAAGATTGATTGCTTCTACCAAAAACCTTATCATCAGAAAAACAAAGGAAGAAAAATAGTACCAGTCATGTGTCTATTGTTGCCCCCAATTATTTTATATCAGGAGTGCATGAGAATGAAGTTACATTACTTGATCTTCTTATAAATGCAATGTTTATATTGTT
>NW_007056979.1:0-517 GCF_000164805.1 Carlito syrichta | reverse complement strand
GACAGAGTGAGACTCTGACTCAAAAAAAAGTAAAAGAGAGAGAGAGAGAGAGAGAGAGAGAGAGAGAGAGAGAGAGGAGGAAGATTCACCCCCCTAAGGTAGGAAAGGACGCCAAAGCCAGGAAACATGGCCGCAGCCGTAGCTCAAAGAGTACATGGCCACACCAGAGTCTAGTAAAGCAATGGCCTCTGGGTTGGATTTCTACTTGCCTGACGCTAACATTGGAGCAGTGACTCTTTCAGGCGAGGCGTGGTCACAGCACTGGAAGGACAGATGACTATGTCCTCATTCCGTTCTGGTCTCTCTTCCTCTTCCTGCAGGATGCTCGTCCCATCAAGGGGTCCCTGCCCTCACACCTCATCCAAACTCAATTACTTCCTCATGGCCCACCCTCCAAACACCATCATACGGGTCAGTGAGGTCTTCAACATAAGAATTTGGGGTGGAAGGGCAACACAAACATTCAGTCCACAGCAGAGCCCAGTTGTGTCTCTTTTTTTTGAGTTGGAGTCTCACT
>NW_007056978.1:0-874 GCF_000164805.1 Carlito syrichta | reverse complement strand
TCCTACTGCTGTATATGAAGCTACTATGGGATTGTTATATTATCATGCTTTCTGATTCACATAATTTTTTTATAACTCTAGTATTCTTTTGCTTTCTCCTCCTCCACCCATTTTCTTGATCACTTACCCGTATAAAATAATTTTTTTCACTTTGCCTAGAACCATGAGAATCCTAATGGAAAAGCAAGAGCTGGAACCTTGAAAAGAGAAGTTAAACAAGAAAAAATGTTGACATTTGGATTTTAATAAAAGCAGGCAAGAAATCAAAATGGATGAACTGAACATCAATACTGAATCTGCAAGTAATCGCCAAAATAGTCTGTGGAACTGTTCAGAATTCTGGAAGTAGGGTAATGGTGCATAATTTCCAGAATCAGTCATTGCCATGGAATCAGAGACCATTTCCTAGATCAGTGGGAATGACAGTGGCAGTGTAGCCAGGCTGATACTGTGATGTGACCTTAACTATTATGGTAGCCACTCAGTGAGTATGACCAGTAGTTCTGGTTTGCCTGGAACTGAGGGATTACACAGACAATGACCTTCAGTTCTAAATCAAAACCTACTTAATATTCAAGAAAAAGATATTATATAGGACATAAAGCTAAGTTCTCAGTGATTCAAGCCTCAAATTAAGTACTCATTGAGTGCTGACCTTCAGGAAATTGAGTGACAGCTGCTCTAGAAAGAACATAAGATGCTGAGGAACCTGCTAGTGGAGTGCTGCTTTGAATAGGTCTGAATGGCTAAGAAAAAAAAAAGCAAAAGCAAATAAACTTGCTACAATCCCAGAATGTTTAACAAAAGAACTAGAACCTAGGAATCTTCAAGAACTGTGACAACAGCAAAAATTATTATCTTTAGCATCTACATG
>NW_007056977.1:0-772 GCF_000164805.1 Carlito syrichta | reverse complement strand
CATATTTTGAATATAAGTTCCTTAGCACATATACATTTTGCAAATGCTTTCTCTGTCTTTTTAATTTCTATTTTCTTCACAGAGTAGTTTTAATAATATTCAGCATACCAATTTGTATTCATGAATAATACTAGTGGTGTTTTATTTAAAAACTCATTTCCAAATCCCAGGTCATGTAGATTTTTTCTATGTTCAAGAGGTCGTATCATTTTACATTATTTATTTAATTTATAAATTTCATGTTCAGTTAATTTTTGTAGAACGTCAAAATCTGTGTCTAAGTTCACTTTTTACATGTGGAGGTCCAATTTTTCAAGCACCATTTGTTTACAAGCCAGTTTCTAAACTCTCTATTCTGTTTTGTTGATTAATGCATTCTTTCACCGGTACATTTTTCTGACTAAAAATAACTCCTAAAATCAGGTATTGGGACTCATTCTGCTTTTTTTCTTCTTTGATATTGTGTGTGCCTTTTCATATGTTGTGGAATACAAGTATTGACTACACAAGTAGGCTGAATACAAGTGAAGTTTGAGTCTCCAACTGGTCCTCACTCCCCCTGGTATGGGATCAGGCACCCTTTGTGCTCTTTTTTTTTGACTTGAAGTCTCACTCTGTCCCCCAGACTGGAGTGCAGTGGCCGCTCCTGTCCACCGCAGCCTCAACCTGATGGTCTCCGGCGATCCTTCTGCCTCAGCCTTCTGAGTAGCCAAAATTACAGGCATGTGCTACCATGCCTGGCTGATTTTTTGATTTATTGTAGAGATGAGGT
>NW_007056976.1:0-731 GCF_000164805.1 Carlito syrichta | reverse complement strand
AATAAGGTCCCTGTAAATGCTTTTGCATTGTGGAATATAATTAAAAATGTCTTAAATCCACAACAAAACGTTTAATTTGTATACGGACTCTTGTTATATAAAAGGACTGTTTCCTCATATTGAAACAGCCACCATTCCTGTTAATAAGATAACTATTCTTGATTTACTTGTTCAATTACAGCATTTAATAATTGTTAGAAACCACCCATTTTTTATAGGTCATATTAAATCTCATTCAGGACTCCCTGAACTTCTAAGTCAAGGTAATCAATTAGCAAATGCCTTGACAAAATTAGCCATGTGTCTCTCCCTTGAAGATTCTTTAGTAATTAAGCTCAGCAATCCCATAAAATTCACCACCAAAAGCTGCAGCTAAATACAGAAAGGTACCAGTTTCACATTCCAAGGGAGACAGCCTATTAACTCTCGCCCCTCTGAGATTTTGCTTTTCACAATTGGGTATTGCAAAACAATTATAACTGATAATGCTCCTGCTTATACATACAAGACTTTTCAATGTTTTTGTGTCCAATTTGGCATTTCTCATTCCACAGGAATTCCTTATAACTCTCAGGGTCAAGCTATAGTTGAAAAAGCCCATCAAACGCTAAAGAATCAAATAGTTAAATTGCAGGGAAGGGAGTTTAGGTATAGCTTTCCCTATCATATATTGTAAATCATGCCGTCAGAAAAACTTAAGGCGGCAAAAGATTTGGTGCAACAGCAACAAC
>NW_007056975.1:0-1745 GCF_000164805.1 Carlito syrichta | reverse complement strand
CTCCCTCCCCCGTGCCCATTTTTCAGTCTGTCAGCTTCCACCACTGTGTTTTTTGTGTTTGATTGTTGTGTAGTCTTTATTATTTCACGAGGTGGGTGTTACACCATTCCAGGGTCTGGGATGTTTCTCTGTTGGATGCAGAGTTCCCATGGGACCTAGCATCTTGATGAACTGTATTCAGCCAGGAGAGGAGCAGAGGGGCTGGAAGGGACACACACATGAGGCCAGTGGTGAATTCACTGACTCAGCTAAGAAGGAGAGTGAGTAGTACCCTGATGGCTGAAAGAGTGAGTGCTGCGTGTGGCCACTTCACTCCCAAGGGTCCTGCTGATGTTCTGAATTACATACAGATAGACTAAAATAGTTTACTGATTTTTTTTCCTTCTGGTACAAATAATTTGAACACAATTTGAGAAAATACAAAAACTTATATGAGAGAAATCATCCTTCCATTCAGATTTGACCCTTGGCAATATTCCTTTATTTTTGTTAGACATGTAAATATAATCACAAATAAAGATCATGTTTTATGTTCTGTTTTGTTCCCAGACTTTTTCAATCAAAATGATACCCTAAACATTTATTACATTATTTACTGTTCTTAGAAATATGCCAGGCTTTTTGAGAAGCAATTTATTTATTTATTTATTTTTGAGTTGGAGTCTCACTCTGTCGCCCAGCCTGGAGTGCAGTGGCCACTCCCAGCCACCGCAGCCTTGGCTGCTGGGCTCCGGCTATCCTTCCACCTCGACCTTCCAAGTAACCGGAATTACAGGCATGCTCTACTACGCCCTGCTGATTTTTTGATTTATTGTAAAGATGAGGTCTCCCCTGCCCAGGTGGGTCTCGAACCCACAGGCTCAGACAATTCACTCACCTCAGCCTCCCAAAGGCACGGGATTACAGGCTGAGCCACCGAGCCCAGCTAGTGTTTCTTTAACAACAGAGTAAATGCCATTTTTCTTTTCTAATTTTTTTTTAATTTTAAAGGTGTGGGGTACAATTCAGGTTTAGATATTCAAGTGTTCAGAAATTTTTTTTTTCTTTTTTGCATTTGCTTCAACTGCTTATTCAATGTTTTGAAAATGTCATCACCATGTGTGACTATTAAACTTAAGTGTAGTTATGATGACATCCAATTTTAAATATAGTGTCTCAGTTGATCAGGGTATGTTTCCAGGGCCCCAGAAGCTGTGGTGGCTGACTTGGGTCTGGGCCATGAGGATGTGTGCTGACCAGTGTCACCACACTTGCTGTTGGGCAGTGCCACTCTGGAATCATGACCAGGAGGTGGGCAGAAAGTACCACTGGACTGAGCAGACATTGGCATTGGTCCCTCTAGACATCAGCAGCCCTCAGTGACTGGTTTGCCTACTGGTTTGTCAGCGACCAGAAACATCCCCTAGTGGTGTCCCAACCACTCCTGTAGGAGTATCTCGAATGCTTGGCTTCCTAAGGACAAGGACAGAGTTGCACATATGGCCTCAGGAAGCTGGCACACATGGGGACATGACCTCCCTCGAATGTCTCACTGCCTTCGGAGATTCATCTCACATGATGGTAACTTCAAGAAATGCTCAGATTTCTACTTTAAATGAAAGCCTAAATTGTGTTAACATGGCAGATACTAACACAGTATACTTTTTAAAAAGATTTCTGCTACTTAGTTTCAATCAAAACAGTTTCAGTCTTCTCTTTTCTCTAGGCATTAAGGCATGGCAATAATAACTGAAGGGGGAAAGTCC